>NC_045563.1:42778606-43078606 GCF_009819795.1 Aythya fuligula | reverse complement strand
GTTTATTTCTGTCACAGCGTTTCAGAAAACAGTGACAAGGATTAATATATTTCTGTGGTACTGGAAAAATCCTGATACGATCCCTTGTGAATTTGATCATCTGTTTCATTGCCTGTAAAAGATTCAATCTCCTATTATATCCTGAAGTTACAGCTGTAAGCCAAGGCTGATAAGAATTCAGACAGCACCACTAGAGCCTTTGCAAAACTAATTGTTTTATTAAGTAGCAGCTTGTTTATTTGCAATTTATTTCATACGTCACTCAGAGAACCAACTCTTCTTTAAAATGATAACGCGTGATAAATCAGCTGTACATTATCCATGACAGGCACTATATTGTATAAATATGTACAAGTAATGGAGTTTTAAAATCTCTCAAACTGTTACTTCTATTCTGTTGTTGCTTATGAATAGCTATTTTTGAACACTTACGGAATTCCTTCCAAGGCTTTTCATAATTCTGACAGTAAACTCAGATCTACAGATTGCCTAAAAAGTCATCTCCATTTGAAGACAGAGCCTGACAGTGTAATTGCATGCTCTGGCCTGAGCTGGGGAAAGCATCCCGATGTGAGCACTCGGCAGATTCACAGACCACCTCCTCAAAGCACAGGTAGCCCTGCTTCTGGAAAGCACTCCATGGGCACTGCTCTGTCCTGAAAGATGGGCAACAGAGAGGGGCACTGGGTCTTTTTTGACTGAGATTTATGTTCACATCAAAGCCCCTCGGGCATTCTGGTCCAGCATACCTGAGGATAATGGCAGCTTTACCATTGCCTCTGATACCTTTTTGATTAGACCTAGAGACACTAGAAAGAATTACAAAACACTTTTAAATCACAAGCTAGAACAGATGGGCTTCACTGCATATTTATGAACTACCAGTATAATGGGATCGTTCCTGGGAGTAGGAGGGAGAAGGCTGAAGGTCCACTTTCATTTCTTTAGGATTTATGTGGGGAACAAATTATGTTGTCCCTTAAAGAAAGCTTGCTTCATGTTCAAGCTGAAACCTAGGCTTCCTTTTTCCTTGCTTGCATGTAGTAAATGTGTTTGTATGACTAGTTCCACTGGTTTCGTGGGAATGCTCATGTGAACAAATGCTTGATTGGTGGTGCTGAGGGTGGAGCTTTGGTTATTTGTCTTTTTTCTGTGATTCGTTATCGTGCATGTGAAATAGGCTTCAATATATTCATTATATATATATATATATTCAAAGCCCACATCTCTATAGAGAAGGATTTGATGACTGCACATAATCAAAGAAAGAGACATAAAGATGCATATTTTTCTGCATATGTCAGAAATTAGTCAATAAACCCACATTATTCTTAACAGTAGTTGTTATTCCTAATTCCTTAAGTGCCACACCAGCATTTTAACCTGCAATTGATTGTATATGATTGTCTGTACAATACATAGCTAAACAGAACCTTGTTTGCAGCTGGCAATTTATTGCCCTCATGCATTACAACAAAGAAACCCAAAATGGTAGCCAAAGAGAAAACTGCCAGTCAAAACACTCTTGCTCTCTTATTCACACTGTTGCTTTCTACCTCCACACTCCATTTTTCTCTAACAACAAATTTAACTTATGAATGAGAAAGGTTAAAGAAAAAATATTTAGTTGCCAAAAACATGGCAAAAATATTATAAAAAGATCTGTTACTGTTAAACACTGTATGTCCTTAGAAAAATGCTAGGAACCACAAGAGTTACACTTTTATCTAAGAGGTAGCATATGTGCCATATAATACATATGTTGCAATCACAGCAACTTATTTTGCATGAACAGCAGCAAACTCTGAAAAAAAAAAAAAATTGTCCAGTGCTCAAACGAAAGCTGTCATCATGCCTTCATTTTAAATATGCATTCAAAGGAAAAGCCGTTTTGTATACTTTCCCTGACAGATTTTTTTTTTTTTGGACAACGGTACCTGTTATCATAAAAAGAAAAGAAGCACAATTATATTTTTCTATTATAAGATGTTTTGAACAGTTCCATAATGTCATCATTTTTATGTGGAATGATCTATGTTGAGTTAAGATAATTATTCTTGTTCACATGCTCTTATTCCATTCTTCCAACGATCACCAAAAATGAGCTTTCACGTTTGCCTCATAAATAAATTGGCATTCCCTTTAAATATTTGCTATCCAGACATTGTAAAATCTCATCATCCATGGAAAATAAATATTAAAAAATCCTGGAAGATTCTGGACATAGTAGGCTGTGTAGTTAAGTGCTGAGTATTAAGTATTCAGCATCCCCTATTCTGCGTGACTGTATGTGTCTATTTGAACCATAATAAATTTATTCTAATCCTGTTCTGATAAAATTTGCCCCTGCCCTCACTGGGGCAGTATTGCACTAACACTGTATATTCATGTAACAAAACCAGCATCTCCATCCTAGCCTGTCTTGGTAATGGACCAATGTCTCATCTCCAGGCCATTCTTCAAACACAGGGATGATCTTATAAAAAGTGGAAAGCAAGAGTTTGCAGAGACACAGTCTCTGGAAAGACACTCACAAGTCCTGAAGTCTGGATCACTGTTTTCATACACAACTACGTGAAGTAATCTCAGAAACTTAACACATTAAAACCAGACAGATTTGTCTCCATATTCCTCCTATTAGAAGGCTGTATCCTGAGCCTTTATGCTGCCAGCAATGATGGCAGATAGCCCAGCTACCAGCCTTTGCAGGTTACATTTGCTTCAGACCTTAGGCAAGAATGATTGATATCAGCTTTTTAAGGAGATCTTCTTCAAATAGCATAAAGGCAATGATCAGAACAATTTAAGATTTGATTTATTAAACAGCATTCTGATTTGAGTTTATGTACTATAAAAATGGAGTATGAATGAAACTAACAAAGTCAAACTGTGTTTCAAAGCATCAATTTTATGCAACATTCTTACAAAATAACCCCAAATTATCCTGCACTACAGGACAAACATCTTTTGCCAGCTTGGTACAATTATAGATTTATCCAGGTTCATTCGTAGCCTTATCACTTTGAATCCAATGGTCTAGATCCTCAAAAGGCACGGTGGCACTTAATTCCAAAAAAGACCACCCTGAATTCTTGCAATCTCAAATTAACAGCATCTTAAAACTAATTAAAAGCTCATAAAAACTCATAAAAACTTTTGATTAAAAATTTAACCACTAAGTACTCTCACATATGAAAAGAACAATGCTATCTAGCTTTGGAGACAAAAAAACTGTCACTAACCACAGCCATGTTATCATATTTGAAGAAGTGTGACCACATCAAAACAACATGAACACCCTCTCCAAAGATGTGCATTACTGTATTCTCTAAACCAGGGAAAGGATAAAGAATATTTCTAAAGAAGTAAATCCTTTAGGAAAGTGGCATGGATAACCACAACACAGTTTCAAGGAAAAATAAGTTTATGTTACTTCACAGAGAAAGACCTTTCAATTGCCTGGAGGACAAAACCAATCAAACAACCAAACAACCAAACAAAAAATTAATAATTTTTCGAAAGAACCTTCCCTCTCCAAATAACAAATTGGCACAGTAATTAAGAGAGTTTGCAGTTAAACACACTTTTACTTCTACCAGACCCTGTAACCCTGTAACTACTTGTCTTATATTTTTCCTCCTGACTTTTTTCAATACTGCCTTCACAGTCCCTCAGCCAGAGGGACACACAAAGTGTACAGTCCAGCTAGCTGTGGGGGAAAGTACTCAGTGACACAAAGCCCTACTCCGTGATCCTTTAAATCTCTTGGGAGCACAAGTGTTACTTCTGACAAGTAGATTGAGAGTCCTCCACAGACAGGCTACACATCTGCTCTTTAGCCACATCTTTGTGTGTGAAATACAATCTCCAGAGCTTTCACAGAGCCTAGATGCTGAGTCTACCTATTCAAGCCGGGCAGTGGAGTGACACTGGGGTTTTATTCAGTGCTCAAATATGAAAATGACTGTAATATGCGTGATGGACGAGGACTTGGAGAACAGTAACTCCAATAGATCTGAGTATTTGCACACATACACATTCTATTCAAAGCATCTGTAGGCTATAGAATGTTATCAGAAGACTAATATATCCCAATCAGACGGGATTTATTTATAGAGAACGCTCTTTTCGCAGTGTTAGATGCCTCATTAACTTGATTCAGCTTGCACACAGCAAAAATATTCCCTCCCTCTTCAGATTTTTGATAGGGAATTATAATTTCTTGTTTCATTTGTTAAAATCCTTTTGCTATGAGGACATTTCAGAAATGCTTTATCACACATGACTTTTTAAAATGCCAGAGTATTCATTTTGACCAAAAGGCTCTCCTTTTGCTGATTTCCTCTTAACAGAGATAGCAGAAAGGATTGTCCTATTTCTTCTTTTCATTTGCCTCTTCCAGAAGCCATTAATAGCCAATATTCTATCCTCCTACACAAAAGTTCATGATAGCAAAGTTGAAAGAGTGGGTTATACATCGTGCTATGAACAGATTATAACTTTGGTATGTCACTGCTACTGTCACTATAATGCTGAGGGAAATTATACTGTAAGAATTTTAAATACTATCTAAATTTAAGTACAAACTCATTCCTGCAAGATTTAAAGAATCTATGGCTTTATCAAATTTGGAGACTTGAAACAGCTTTTCAGGTTAGTGTGTGGAGGTTTACAGGAGTTACCAGCAGAACCTAAAGTAAGGAGAAATTGACAAAGGAGTATAACTCAATTTTTGTTAGTTTATTATTTTTCTCTTGATTTCGTAAAGCAGCAGGCTCCCAGACCTCTTTCTCACTTGTTTCAACTCCACAGCCCACTGTCATTTCTGATTACAATTAAAGATGGGACAAACAAAAGACATCCAAAACATATATGATCCTATAAATGTATTGAATTCACTGAATTCCAGCCTAGAAGATCTCTTTAATGACTGGAATGCAATAGGGAGTAGGGTCTGGTTATGCTATTTTTAAGAAATGAATAGGCAATGTGTTCTTTAGGAGCGGCAGTTCATTTATAGTTTTATCTAAAACTACTGATATCATTTTACTTCAGTGGGTTACTAATCAAACTATCTTAAAATCTTTCAGATCGATGCAGCCTCCTTTTTTAGTATCTCTTACACACATGCGCATGCACACAGAAATTATGTACGTTCAAACTATTGGCACAGCAAGTCCTGTTCTCTTTTCTTAACCATTCTATTTTTTCAATATCTGAATATAGAGAACTATCCTTTAGGGATGGGTTATTGGATTTCTTTTTTGGACACCATATGTTAAGATGATATGAAAATAATTCTCTCCATCACAAGCATATTTGTTGCAATGCTGCTTAAAGAAAGCTCTCATTCTCTAAAAATCAGTGCAAAACAGCCTTTACATTAAGACACAGCAAATATAAAGTTAATTTTGTGTCAAGAGTAATCTGAAGGCCTAAAACAAATAACTAATGTTGCTGAATATTGTGATTTGGTTGCAAATTTTCATGATGATTTGGTGGCTTATTAAAAACAAGACTGAAGACTGTGAAAGCTATGAAAGTTGTGAATCTTCAATCTGATTTTTTTTTAATAGACTTCTGTGTAGCTCTTGAAAATGTGATCTGAATTAATGCAAGACAAAAGAACTGTAAATATCTCTAGCTCTATTCCTATCTCTGTCTCTATCTCTACCTCTCTAGTTGTCTCTCCAGTTCTCATTCTCTGTCTCTCCAGATGTGTCACGTTTTTTAAGGCAATCTCATGATTTCTGCACCCACGACATAGCTCTTGAGCATTTCAAGTATGTGCATAATGTTCTGGAATCCAAAGGTCTTTGAAACAGAAAGAAATTATTACAGAGTAATCAGTTATCAGGTGTGATCTAATCTGTGGCAAACGTGTCTGAGAAGTCCCATAGCTCACATTATAATGATGGTGAGCTATCTTGAATTAGCATTATAGTAAGAATAAAGGCTTAAAGGCTTAAACACTTAACCTGAAGCAGCTGATGCATGGCAAATCAATAATTATGTTAATTTTATTGCAAAGTTATTTCTGCTCAAGCTTTTTAAGTTGCACAGAGTAAAGAAAGTTATGTATACATTGCAGGCACCATTGAACAGCATTTAGAATAAAAAGGAAACTGATTTGCTGAGTGCCCTTCAGCACCATTCTTGGTTTTCCACAACCCAGGGATGACAGGGATTTCTTTGGCTGTGTCTTACACAGAATGTCTAGATCACAGACCAACTTCTCTCTAAGCAATATGAAAATGTTAAAGATTTTTTTTTAGTTGCTCAAATGTGTTTTATTTTTCTCTGTAAGAATGCTTCTTTCATATTTTGGCAATACAGCCATACTGCATTTCTGTCTGTATTTCCTTCCTTGGTGCACTAACATTGATGAGCCTGTGCAATTTCCTCAGTGACAAACCAACCTGCCATTAAAAAGACTGTTTAACCTAAAACATATAACTAGGATAAAAACAGCAGCAGTTCACAAAAGAGTCTGAGTTTCCATGGAGGTACTATAGATCTTGCTTGTGTCTTAATTAGCTTCTCTGCTCTTTAAAAGTGCATTCTGGCTAATCTGATGGTCTACTGACCATTCAGACTGTTTTTATAAACACGGATACCTCTTTCTTCCTGTATATAGTAACTGAGATGATCAGAATCACAGAATCACAGAATTTCTAGGTTGGAAGAGACCTCAAGATCATCGAGTCCAACCTCTGACCTAATGCTAACAGTCCCCACTAAACCATATCCCTAAGCTCTACATCTAAACGTCTTTTAGATATAAACGTCTTCAAGGGATGGTGACTCCACCACTTCCCTGGGCAGCCTGTTCCAATGTCTAACAACGCTTTCAGTAAAGAAGTTCTTCCTAACATCTAACCTAAAACTCCCCTGGCGCAACTTTAGCCCATTCCCCCTTGTCCTGTCACCAGGCACATGGGAGAATAAACCAAACCCCACCTCACTACAGCCTCCTTTAAGGTATCTGTAAAGAGCAATAAGGTCGCCCCTTAGCCTCCTTTTCTCCAGGCTGAACAATCCCAGCTCCCTCAGCCGCTCCTCGTAGGACTTGTTCTCCAGGCCCCTCACCAGCTTCGTTGCCCTTCTCTGGACCCGCTCAAGCACCTCGATGTCCTTCTTGTAGCGAGGGGCCCAAAACTGAACACAGTACTCAAGGTGCGGCCTCACCAGAGCCGAGTACAGGGGGACGATCACTTCCCTAGCCCTGCTGGTCACACTGTTTCTGATACAAGCCAGGATGCCGTTGGCCTTCTTGGCCTCCTGAGCACACTGCTGGCTCATATTCAGCCGACTATCCACCATCACTCCCAGGTCCTTCTCTGCCTGGCAGCTCTCCAACCACTCATCTCCTAGCCTGTAGCTCTGCTTGGGGTTATTGTGCCCCAGGTGGAGGACCCAGCACTTGGCCTTGTTGAACTTCATGCAGTTGACCACAGCCCATCGGTGCAGCCTATCCAGATCCTCCTGCAGAGCCTTCCTACCTTCGAGCAGATTGACACATGCGCATAGCTTGGTGTCATCTGCAAACTTACTGAGGGTGCACTCAATGCCCTCATCCAGATCATTGATGAAGATATTAAAGAGGACTGGCCCCAGCACCAAGCCCTGGGGAACACCACTAGTGACTGGCCTCCAACTGGATTTGTCTCCATTCACCACAGCTCTTTGGGCCCGGCTATTCAGCCAGTTTCTAACCCAACGAAGCGTGCGCCAGTCCAAGTCAAGAGCAGCCAGTTTCTTGAGGAGAATGCTGTGGGAGACGGTGTCAAAAGCCTTGCTGAAGTCAAGGTAGACCACATCCACAGCCTTTCCCTCATCCACCCAGCGCGTCACTTCGTCATAGAAGGAGATCAGGTTCGTCAAGCAGGACCTGCCTTTCAGAAACCCATGCTGACTGGGCCTGATCGCCTGCTTGCCCTGCAAGTGCTGCGTGATGACTCTCAGGAGGATCTGCTCCATGAGCTTCCCTGGTACTGAGGTCAAACTGACAGGCCTGTAGTTTCCCGTGTCTGCCCTCCAGCCCTTCTTGTAGATGGGCGTCACGTTTGCTAGCCACCAGTCAACTGGGACCTCCCCCAATAGCCAGGACTGCTGATAAATGATGGATAGTGGCTTGGCCAGCTCCTCTGCCAGTTCTCTCAGTACCCTCGGGTGGATCCCATCCGGCCCCATCGACTTGTACACATCTAAGTGCCGTAGCAGGTCGCTAACCATTTCTTCGTGGATAGTGAGGGCCACATCCTGCTCCCCATCCCCTTCCACCAGCTCAGGGTACTGGGTATCCAGAGAACAACTGGTATTGCCGCTAAAGACTGAGGCAAAGAAGGCATTGAGCACCTCCGCCTTTTCCTCATCTCTCGTAACTAAGTTTCCCCCAGCATCCAGTAAAGGATGGAGATTCTCCTTAGTCCTCCTTTTTGTGTTGATGTATTTATAAAAACATTTTTTGTTATCTTTAACGGCAGTAGCCAGATTGAGCTCCAGATGAGCTTTGCCCTTCCTAATTTTGTCCCTGCACAGCCTCGCATCAGGATGGTCAAAGATCTGAAATCTGCAGTCTGCTGATGTAACTACATAAGGCATTCATCCAAGCAAAATTTGCTTGAATACAAGGTCATGAAAAGTGGAAATAACAGTAACAATAACTTAATTTGAAGATCTTAGAAGAAACTTTTCGTTTTTGCCTCCAAGTTATTAGATTAAAAGACACAAATACTATTTTTTCCCTGTAATATCTCCCTAACATCTACCTAAAGTAAACTTAATGAAAATCTTACCTGTAAGGAATACAAGATGGGTGAAATCAGTTGTTTAAATGAATAAAGGAGAATATATACATCAGTCATGAAATCCTTCTACTAAAATATATTTGTTGTAAATTTATAATAAAATCTGGAGCATTACCACATAAAGATCAGATGAAAAGTGCAAATTCTCCAGAGAGTCTGTGAGTTTCAGCAACCCAAGTGAAATTTTCATTATAGCCTCTCTTTTCATCTGTATACCTCCTCAAAAAATTATACCAGTCTAAGACTCCCAGTCATATTTTCCAGTTGTGTCATATATTTTCCAGTTGTGTCATATATCTGTGTATACCTTCTTCCATGGCTCACAAGAACTACATTTGGCATGGCCAAACCTTTCCAAAGGATCATCAGCAAGATTAGTAATTACAGAAGAATACTGGATATTGTTCTGATACCTGATCAGCTCCATTATGTATTCAACCACAGTGAGGCTTAGTTTCTTCCATGCTGTAGAATACCACAAAAATAGTCAGCAAATGTTACAAGATGTTATGTGTGTGGCAAACTGGTGTTGTTGCTGGGAGAACTGACCTTCATTTATGGTATTTCATTTTTTCTCTGAATACTAAGCCAGCACCTTTCTGTGATATATTGTTGTCTTCACAGTTTCCAAGGAGGTTCTCTGTTAGCTGTTCTCTCATTGCCAGAATTTCAGGCCTTAGATTCATATGAGGCCATAATCTCTTTTGAACCAACATGGATTGTCATTATGATAAATTATTTCTCTGCAAATACTAGAACAATATTTGACATGCCAAATAACATCTGATAGGTAACTTCTGGAGGTCTACTACCTCTGTTTTAATCACCACTAGATTCAATGACAACAATAATCATGTTAACTGGAGTTATTTTAAAGACAGGTTCAGATAACACAGACTAAAATTGTGTTCCCTTATTAGATGTGTTAGGCTACTGTGAAATTGTTCCTCCTGCCTCCATACACAAATCTGAAGTACTAAATAAGCTCACAGTAAGATTCCAAGAGGCTTGAACATGCACCAGAGGTATTGAAATACTCATGGAACAATGTGGGAGTCCAGATAAATAGACAGATAGATGGACCTCAGAAAAATTTTTGTTGATGTGGTGGTATTCATGAACTAAAAGAGCAGCCCCCACACAGCCCAATGTGAGTCAGGCTGATCATAAAATGCAAGGGATGCAGCCTCCCACATCTGATTCTAAATTCCCATTCATTCTGCCAAAAAAAAAATAAAATAAAATAAAATCATTTGCTCAATCTGGTTTGAAGATTTTTAAGTACTTCTGTGGCCAGAGAGAGCATAGCAAAGCATGCTACAGCCTTTAGACATTGCTGCTTAATGAATTAGACTGGAAAAGTGTTTTTGAGCCACCACAGTGGGAATTAATTTTAAAAGAAGAACAGAAATCAATGTGTCTAAGCAGCAGAAGCAGATTAGAGAGACAGAAAATCTCCACGAGGAAAGGTGTAAATGGCTGCACAGAAAACCTGGGAGAAAGAACATTTTGGGGGCAATAGAATGTGGAAAGGTGAAGAGCTGCTCAGAGCTGGAAGAAATATGCACAAAGAATGTAGGGCTCTCTGGGTCATGAATTGCATGGAAATATAATTTATATGCATAATTTCCCTATATGTTTTGTCAGGTTGCCATTAGCACTTTTCAGTAGCCATTCTTCAACCTGGGAAAAATGAATATATTTCAATCTGTATTAAATCCAGGCTGAATTGCAAGATTAAAACAGGCTGTACTTCAACACATGATGTTTGAGAGCAAAGTACTTCATTCCCTTCAACTCCTACTGCTGAGAAAGTGAAAGAATATCACAAATATAATACGAAAATATATTAAGTACTGGCAAGGCAAATATAAAATTGTTCTTTGCTTACCTTCCATCTCCATTGTCCAGTCCAATGACTGGAGTTGGGTCCTTTAGCACCGGGTTCAAACCATCACAATCAGCTGCACAACTTCCACTGCCACCTGCGCTCCTCCCTCCTAGTGAATTTCACCACCTCACTCATAGCCAGCCTTACCTACATGCATCCAGGGACTGTGGTATAACATTAAAGTCAGTGCAGTATTAAAGGTAGTGTAGCCCTAAAGGCAGTAATGGCTGAAAAAGTAACTGGCAGAAATGAGACATAGTTTGAGAGACGTACTTCTGTAGTCCTTAGTCAAATCTTATTTCGGATTCTGTTTTGTCTCATTTCCATTTAATTATGATTTTGGATTGTATCCCTCTAAATCTGTACTTCATTATTACCACAGTATATCTGGGTTTTTTTGAATGGCACTAATTGGCATGCTTGCTGGCAGTCTCAACAGAGGCCAAAGATTGAATGTGTATGAAGAATGAATTGTCACCTTCTTCGAAATTGTTCTTCTTAAATAGGGCAGAGATATGCAGGGTTTGTGGGCACTGATCATACTGAACATGCACCCTGGAGGCTGGCTGGAAATGCTAGCAACCCATCAGCCACCAGCCAAACTCCTCTTCAAGAGGCCTCACACACAGCCATTTCCAGGACCAGAGAACAGATGAACAGCAGACTTCACCTTTAGAGGACTTGTTATTTTTAAAAGTAGCAAAACTCAAACATACAGTTAAAATATAAATGCCCAAATACCTGCGACTTTCAGCTTCTGCTGCAGTATAAATTGGATATATTCCCATTCATATTGAAATGTTAATGCAAAACATAAATCTAAAAGGTAAAAAAAAAAAAAAAAAATGGCCAGCTTGGAAAAAGATAACGTTTTTCATCTATGCAGAAGATAATGATACAATATTCAAGTTTTCCACTCTAAAGGTAATATTTTTTGTCTAAGTCAACATACTTTACCATTTTTAAACTTTTCTCATCATATTTTTGACAGCAGGTTTTCCAATTTTGACAGCTTTTAAAAAGTAATTTTAACAGACGAGTGATTTCTCCTCTCAGCAAAGTCAGATTATGTGAAATGTCAATGTAAAAACTATATACTGTGACACATAATCATTTTTCATTGAATTTACTTATTAATTTTACTTGCTATTGCTAATAAAATGTAAGTGCTTAGCTAATTGTATTGCTTATTTAAATTTTTTAAAAGAATGTATTCTAAAACTGCATTTTTTTCTGACTACAAAATTTCTCAGAGGCAGCTATAATTTGTCACTCTTCCAATTTATTTAAAGAAGAAGAATTACTATCACAATTGATACTCCCAGCTGAGCGGCCAAAGAATGAATCAGCAGAGAGGGGTTAAACCAACCTTTCCTCCATAAGGGTGGGCTCTTTCATTTAAAGGTTGGCACCTATCTGCAGAATTCTGCAGGAAAGCTTTTTTTAGACATGGTGCATGTACTCCATAGAAAGCTTCAGACTTTTATTATCTGTGCTGTCAACCAGGCACCTTCAGTAACAGTAAATTCAGCAAACAGGAGGAAGGGAAAGCTCAAAGTTTTCACTTCTAAATCAAGCTCAGCTCAAGTGGGTTATTAATGAGTTGGACTTGCTGCTACCTCTAAGGCATTCCAGTGTTTCTAAATCTCATTTTTATGTTTCAATTTTGCAGTGAGTTTTATATATAATTGTCTGCTCCAGAAATCTAAAGGGATTAATTATTTCTATTCTAGAAATCTAAATTAAAACAAACAAACAACAACAACAAAACACCACTCTCAAGATTGGTACGGTAGGTAGATCTTGTCTTCAAAGATTTTGTGTTGCAAGCCCAAAGTCATGGATTCACTGCTGTTTTGTTCACCTGCAACAAAGACTGGAATGCAACCCCAGTGTACATGTCTTTGTTTGTCTCACTGCATTCAGGAAAATTCCAGTGCCCCAGAGAAAGTACCAATATGAGAGAAAAGAAAATGAAAGAAAAAGATTTTCCCTTTTTATCAGTCCTTGCAGAGTCAAATAATCTTATCAAGTATGTCTCCCAGAAGGAAAAACTTTCAGTGTCAGTCCCTGTAAATTGAAGTATTTCTATATCAGCTCAACTTAACTGTCATTATAATCTATTTTGTGTTCCATTTTGATCCATCCTCTTCATATATCACTGGGCCAAAGGCATGCTTGCATTTGAAACCACCAAAGAACTTCCATGATGTAGGCTGCTCCTTCACAGCATTAATGTAAAACTGTTCTAAATCAAGCAATGTTCAATTATCCCTGAGAGTACAGATGACTTAGTTCTTCGTTAACTTAATTGTTTTCCAGAAAAAGTGAAATGTGCTGTATGCAAATTAAATAATACCAAGTGTCAGCACTTAAAAGAAATGCTCATTTAGCTTCAGTAGAGGGTTTTTTATTGCAAATTTTATTCATTTATTTTGTAAGAAATTGTGTTTGCCTTAATTTGTTCCGAGTACAATACAATTGTGAGACATGTTGCCTGCTGGCAAAGTTGGGATTGTTGTCAGCAGGAAATGGCAAACTAATAATACATGGTGATAAAATATTTATGTTATAGTTTACTGGGAAAATGAATGTCATTTTCTATTTCATTCCTGCTTGAGACAGTACACAATAATGTAGTTGTTTTCCAAAATAAGTGGATAGGTTTCTAAACGCTGTGGTGTCTTATCTTGTAACCATCAGTTGAGAAAAAAAAAAAAAAAAAGAAAAAAAGAAAGAAAAGAGAAAGAAAGAATTTATAAAAATAGAGCCTTTTACTTGCTCCAATATAAGAAGTTTTAACTGGGAGTACATAGTGAAGTAATTAGTAGCATCTCACATTCAGTGTCATCGGACACTAGTCTGATAGATCAAATGCTTGTGTATGTGGCCTACATACTTCATTGCTCACTCATAATTTTCAATAACAGTGCTGTTCTCATGTAGGGAGGGGTGGTCCAGAGCCACTAGAGCACTCTGCAGGATGGTGATGTTCAAGTACAACACTCTGTTTATGTACTCCCCAAAGTGTATCAAAGCTCAGATCCACAGAAATAAAAGAAAAGTCAAACAAAACAAGCATTAGACTGCGTAAAATAAGGTATGGACAAGGCAAACAGGTGAGGTATTGTTTAGGTGGCTAAGGTAGATCAATATCTATGCTTGCAAGCCAGGAATTCTGCCTACTTTCCTCTAGCACTATGCAGATCATCTTACGGGCTGCAGACAGACTGTCGCCTAAACCCAACTGACAGACAACCTATTTCACCCTTGCAAAAATCATAGCCATCTTCATTCCTGCAGTTCATGAGAGAAAAATAAAAGCCTCCATGTGCACATGAAGTCATACTGAAGTATAGGCATGAAACAATGCTGCAGCTAACTTTTTTTTTCTTTTAATGTTATGTATATGATGAAAACAGTTAAGTTTTCTATTTCTTCAGCTACCAGACACAAGTCCACACATTTTTCCTAGACTGGCTTATCAAAGCACAATACAGTAGTCTTTCAGGTTTGAAAAAGATTCATATGACAAGCTGTTACCATTCCCTCCTCTCTCTTCAAGTGATCTGTTTTATTATCAGAGATGTTTTGTAATTTCAGACAGGTAGACAACCAGACAACCCAGACCACAGCTACCAGAAGCAGAAATGGGATTTTCTAGGAAACCATAAAGTACTTCTCCAACACCAGAACTTCACATGAGAAAACCTACCTATAGAAGAGGATAAGCTACAAATCATGCCAGCTTCAGTACATAAGAGACAATTCCAGAAGCCTGCATCTTTTAGGTCTCAGATACACTGTATCACAACCTAAGTTTGGGGATGGAATCCAGGATAAGAAGACCTGTTTAGAACTTTAGAGAAAGCATCACTGGTGCTTTTATTAAAGATGGTGGTACAGATACTATGTTCTGTTCACTTTTTAAATTGAAAATCCTACTCATTTCTAAATGAATTAGCAATGAATATGCAGTCACAATTTCAAAATAATGTATATATCCATGTTTTAAGGGGGTAAAATATTCAGCTTTAATCTCTAGAGTGTAAAAGGTCACCTTTGTAGACTGATGAGTATCGTATCTCTGAGCAATGAGAACAAGTGTGCTTTTCCTCAGTGCAACAACCCTAGTTACTCTTACATTGAAACCATTTTCCTGCCTTACCTTTCTTTATAGTAGAGGAAATGTAATTTACTTGTCAGATTGAAATGTTTGATATAAATCTTTAGCCTTTCTTTCAAACAAGTATTTCTGAAACATTATATTATAAACAACTGGCATGTTTAATTAAACAACTGCTTTATTTTCAGCAGAACAAGGAGGTATGATTATATTAATTGAATAGTAGGACCTGTGACCAAATTTAAAGAAAACATTTTCAGCTCATCAAGGAGGTATGATTATCTTAATTTCAAAGCAAGACATGTGACTAGAATTGAAACAAAATATTTGTCTCTGTCTTCACAATTATTAAAAAATATTTTCATTGTAAAGAAAGGAAATACATGCAATTTACAAAGTATATAAAGATTAGTACTCTTGCTTCAAACCACAAACAGGCTAACAAATCAGAAGGAGTAAAATAAAAGTCTTAGAGAAAAGTATTTCTATAATGAAGAGTATTTTAACTGAACTGCAATTTTAACATATTTACTTTTGAGTTAAAATACTATGATTCTATTGCATGATAGCAAATCTCAACATTTCGTAGGCATATTTTTCCAACTATGGAAAGAACCAATACATAAGTTTTAATCTTAAACAAAGCTTTTATTTGCCTGAAACAAGAAAAAGCAAGACATGCACAATGTAAATGCTTGTGACCAAATGGAATTATCAATGAAAAAGAAGATGCTGTTAAAGGAAACGTATATTGATTTATAGTCCTAATTACCCATGTTTAGATTTGTTTATTTAAGTAAACAGATGAAATATTTTTGATCCAGATGTGCCAATTTCCATGATGTCGTTTGCCTTGCAGAGATCATAGAATTTTTGCTTTTATCACATTCCCCTGAGTACTTTCATGTTTTTGTTAAAAAGCAGTAGTTGGGAAAACATGTCAGATGCTAAGCACAAAATCCACAATGCAGCAACATGGAGAAAAATGTAACAACTGTTTTGGAAGAAATGTCTGTAAGTCAACCTACATACCTACAACCTACATACTTACATACTTACAAATGACTTGCCAATTAATGTTTAATTAGCTTTAAAGTTACACCATGGCATGACTTTGTGTGCTAAATAAAACACTTGCTGATTTAGCTGTTGTATGACCAAACAACAAAAATTAATGGATATGGTTTCAGAGAACAACTCTAGGTAAAGTTTTATTGCTGTTTGTGATAGCACTGGGATCCAATGCTAGCTAGAAATGAAGCCAAAGGCTAAGTAATATCCTCAAGCAAGTTGTGATCATTAGAGATGTGATTTTTTTCTTAACAACTGGCTTAAAATGGAGCTTATACTGAAGTGCATAAAACATGCTACTGTCTGGGACTAGAACATTTCTCATCTTATGAAAAAGCTTCATATTTTACTTCTGCTGTAACTTATGAAACTCCTCAGGGATTTAAGTTGAGTATATTATACTAGTTCATTGTATCAGTAGCCAACATATCTAACAGTCTGTAGGGTACTCATTAAGGATATTTCACATCACAATTAAGTTGAATATGAACATTGCTTAAGTAACCTAAAAACATCAATAAACATCAGAAGTATTATGTAATAGTATTTTGTATAGTAATGTTCTTTTGCTAAATGTAGACAGAAGATTATCTCCCTCTAATTTATTTACCTTTATACAAGTAACTGCAATATAAAAGGACAAGTCTTCTTATACTCACACAAATAGCTTAGATGTCAGTGGAATTATTCATGAAGAAAGTTAATGAAGATTTTGAATTGTTAATTTACTTTTGGGGAAAAAATGTATATGGGTTAACGAAGATGAATTTTTCATTTTCCTGATAATAGGATATCTCCTTAGAGTCTTCCATGACATATCTCATCAAGATTCATCATTCAACAAATGATATAAAGAAATCTTAAGCAAGCATTCACATTTTCTAATATATGTGAAGCCTGTTGAAAAAAAAAATAAGAACTGTCTTTATTTTTGTGTTGATGTACAAGGCTAAGCCAACTGTCCACACTAAACAGATAAATGAAAACAACTAGCTTGCAGGAGAAGAAAGAGACAACAAAATGACAATGAAACTTTGAATGGTAACTTTTGAATATTTCTTTGTAAGGCATATTTATATACCTTTATATTCAAGACCTGTCTGGACGTCAACCTGGGCAATCTGCTCTAGAGAACCTGCTTTTGCAGGGAGATTGGACCCGATGATCTCTTGAGGTCCCTTTTAACCCCTAGAATTCTGTGATTCTGTATCTTTCTAGTTCTGAAGTCCTTTCATGAAATCAGTAAAATGCTTTGCTGATTCAAGTTACACATTTAACTAATGACTCTTTTCTACTTCTACCACTATCATTTCAGTACTTTACTTCTTCCCTCCTCTTTGTTTCAACCCTTCCCTCCTTCTTTCTGTCTGTATCCTCAGCTGAATTTTGCAGTTGTTCCCAAATCAAGCTGTACCTCCTTCTCTTTTGAGAAAGGAAATAGCTTCTATTAACACTTGTGATCCCCAGCCTACATGTGGTATTGACAAGAAAATAAAGGTCAGCCACTAGCTTTTGTGCTCATCACCCCAAAACCCTCTTTAACACAGGAAATCACTGATATTTGTGGGGCAATACAAATTTGCTTTGGTCATTCCTGCAGTTCAACGAATTGTGGCTGCTCTTTCTGCCTTTAAGGAACTGCAGTTTAAACTGCTGTTTGCTACAAACTCTGTCCCTGTTTCCTCCCAGCAGTTGAAGTCACTGATCCTGAGAAGTTCTTCTACTCAAGTAAGCTTAAATAGCACCCACTCCCTTTCACACACCATGCAGCTTGGATAATTGGATGACCTCCTGTCCTTGGTCCCTGAACTTCATAATTTGGAAAGGTAAATTAGAATGACTGGTATTGAGCTGATCTTCCAAACTGCAAACTTGTTCACAACAGGAGGTATTTTTTTCAGACCTTTAGGACAACATCAGCAATTTTTTTTTTTTCCTAAATTACTTTTTTAGTTTGTATTACAAAAGTTTCAGGAAAATCTCCATATTTGCTTGTCATTTTACCACGTCTAAGCCAACATCCATGTTGATGTATTCCAGGCATCTTATAAGCAGCTGCAATATAACAGTGAAAGCAGCGTATGTTCCACTTTTCTGGTACACCTGGAAGGACTACCCACATTCTGCAGTCAACCAATAACCCTACTTTGGGTTGTCCTTCTCATCCCTCTTTCTCCCTGTAAAACAATACGGTTGCTTAATCCTAGTAGTCCTCTTGCCTTGTCTTTTACTCACCAACCTTACAGTTAGAAATATGATAATATCCCTGTTATCTTTCATTGCACTGATTACAACCTGCGTCTTCTGGATTTCTATTCCATACACTCAAAATCGTTCATATTAGAAGAGCTTAAGCCATTTTTTTCACCATCTGTTAGGAATGATTCCTTTCTTGGTATTCTTTCACACTGATTTACCACCTAAAACTAAAGCCACCTGCCCTCTTCTTTGAGTCTTTTCCTAGGAACACCACATTTGCAACTATAATCCTATACTCCCCAGTTACACTTCTTGGTGGATCAGTTATGCCACAGTTTTCTGATGCTGTTGCTTCTGCTTCAGACTCTGTATCTCTGTATCCCATGGTACCAGCCCCCTTTTTGGACACTTTTTTTTAGAGTACCTTCCAAGCTTCCTAATCATTTCCTCTCATTGCTTTTACTTTACAAATATATTTGAAAAAGACTCCATTATCAGACCGTTTTCTCAGCGTGGCTTTTATCTTGCCCATTTAATTAGACTGAAGCAACCCTGGGCTACTAAGCCAGGATATATAGTTTTAAAACAGAAGCCAAATGTTAATTTAAGTGTGAGAAACTGTGCTTTCCAAGAAACATGGTAAGTCCTACATCTTTGTAACCTATACTTTAAAATACAAGAACTTCATTCTATTAGAATACATGTAGATACTCACAATTCATGCACATCGCTTTTGAGAGTATACAGCAATATAAAGTATATATAAATAAATAAATACATAAATAAATAAATAATCCACCCTCGGATGGGCTTGTGCTAATTCGTCACATGTGTGAAGAGCAAGAAGGTAAATGGGCTCATAAATGCAGAATAAATTCTTATATCTCTTAAACACAGGGTAGCTGTAGAATCAGATCTGTGGAATAACATTATAACTTCAGCTTGGATATTTAATTTTGTACTGTTTTCTTGAGTTCTTAAGTTTTATGCCATACTTTAGAAATCTTGGTTTCTGAAAGATCAACTGATTGTTCTGAAATTATAACAGTTGAATATGAATCAAATTTCAGTATATTAAGATTCCCTTCATGTTAGTAGTACATGGTAGTACATGCTCTCCTGAAGGCAGAGATTAATTTTAGTCTCTAATTGCATAGAGAGAAAGGTGTTCTGCATGGGAATCTTATGCTTTCTTGTCACAGCTTACTATTTGCCTTTATCTTACACAGACTTCTAGTCCCACAGATGACTTATTTTAGAAAGATGAGATTTCCCAATAGTTTATCACTCCTGCATTTGCCATTTCCTGTGTCCCATGCATGCAGCTAAGTAAATGTATTTGAAGACTTTCTGTGCCAATTTCTGAAGATAATGATTCGATCTTGTGGCCATTAAACAAGGCTACTGGCTATACAGTTATTTAGTCAATGACAAATGCTGAGCCCCAAAAAACAATAACCAGAGCAGTACTAGACAAAAAATACATATTTTTCCCATGTTTCTGAACAGAGTGTTAACATTAGGCCTAGCTATATATAAAAAGAAAAAAAAAATCAATAACTAAAGCTGAAGATATAGCTAAAGAATGGATAGGGGTCTGTGAATGAACTTTGCCCTTTTTAATAATCTTAAAGAACAACATTTAAAGATAGTGCTTGAAGTAACCATAATAACTGCAGGCAGAATATATCTAGGGGATCCAATGACAGAGACTGTATATGAAATGGAAACCTCCACAACTTCCCATTTCCTAAGGATCCTAATCCTTTCTTACTGCAACTGAAGACACCTGTCCTCTGTGAGCTTTTCTTCTTAGGTAGAGGGATGTTGGCATTACTCAGGACAATTCAAATGATTTCATCTGAAGAATCTGTAGGAAAAAGTATCATGTAAATATTAGCTCAAATTTGAATATGAATATCAGTTTGACTGCATTTGTAACAAGTCAGATTTTATTTGACTTTTTTTTTTCCTCATCTAAATATGTCTTTACATTGAAGCCAAAATGTTTCATAAAAACGTGTCAGTTTTAATGAAGTTTTCAATGGGAATATTCTAAATATCCTGGCTTGTCTATTTAGTCATTTCCTAATGAGTGAGTGAAACAAAGAAAGGAATGGGAAGAGAAATACATCAAAAAAAAAAAAATCTTTCTTTTTTTGGCCCATAAACAGTTACATGTAATTTTATGACATGAAAATGTTATGGAGAGTTTTGTTTTATTTCCAGGGAGGAACAAAAGAGACATGTCAAACCATAAATATTTTCATAGACTGGGAAATAACATGTTGCCCTTAGGTTATCTCTAGGTATGACATTTTGATTTCTTCCTGCAAACAATGCAGTAAATCTGTAATAAGGAATACATAGGAAAACTTTTTTTTTTTTTTTTTTCTCCAGCTTGAATTCACTAGTAGTCACAAAAGCAAGTTCCATTTGACTGTGATTTTTATATCTACAATTTGTTACATATATTGTGTTGGCCTATAAAAATCAACAATTTAGAGAAAATAAGCAGTGCGTACAAACATAGCAAACACAAAAGACTGTGAGGATCAATGACATTTCAAATATCAAATATATTGACTACATACATATATCAGGTACCAGATATATTACATTCAAATATACTTTAATATCATGTTTATACTGGTTTCTACCAAAAAAAAAAATGATTTAAGGACTAAAAAAAAATCAAATTTTAATTCAGGATTTTGAATTTTCCATTCCTGGGTAAGAAGAAGGAACAGAAATTATCTATAAGGCACTACACGTAATCCCCTATATTTGCAGCTAACAATTCAGTAGGTGCAAGGACTATATGAATTTCCCTTGATCTTCTCAAGAGCCAAGAAATTCAGCATGTAATGGCTGATCTTCCTGCCTCTAAAGATCTACAATATGAGCAACTGTTTGCTGTAAACTGTGTCCATGGTTCTTCACAATGTTCAAAGACACTTTTTGTCAAAAATCACATCCCAAAATTTTAGGATTAACTTAATTTAGGTTTTATAGCAGAAGGTCAGAAACTGGAGCTAAGACATGTCAGAGGTAGAGAACAAATGCCATAAGTCTCTGTAGTAATTTTAATATGTTAAGTAGAATTCCTGTATAATCCATGGAATACAATCTTCATTACAAAGGAAAAAAATATATATATTCAGTGGCTCTCTAGTCAGAGCTGGAGGAAAGTAACCTTCCTAGTTGACATTTGGCAACTGGTTTTACCTTCAAAGTCACAAGTACGATATTATAACTTTTGAAAATGAATCAATACAGCATACATGTACATTTGAGTCATTACTCGGATTTTAAGCTGAGGTAAACTAGCATAATGTAGAGCTAACCATCTAGAAAATGAGAGCACAAATAAATTTGCATAGCTTTCATAATTAATAATACAATATAAATTGCAAATTGCCAAAATTAACAACAAATAGGAATGGTTTATAGAATAATAATTGTTCGCTGACATAATCTACAAGTAATTTTGCAGGGTAAAAGTAGTAGAGAATTTTGCATCCTGTTTGCAGACAATTTGAGAAAAAAAAAAAAAAAAGGAAAGGAAAAATTGACACATCATTTATTCATTCTATGTTGATCTGTTCAGTTTAGTTGATAATACAGCAGAGACATTTTCTATTGGCTTTTCATAGTGCAGTGATGTAATACATGCATGCAGCAGAGAAATGATGAAGGCCATTTCTTGGCCACATTTTTTTTTAAAACTAAAAACTGTGTAGAGTTTCTTGAGATTACCCACACTGTTTACAAGGTGGTATATAAATCACCTATAAAACATCTGTGAAGCACAGTATCTGCTAAATGTTAGTCAAGAACTGCTTCCTTTCAAAGTGATTATTGATCCACAGTTAAAACATCTTACAAAAACAACTATTTTGGAGAAGACTTACATCTTTCTACTGCTATTCTATTACATACTTTAAAGAGTTATTTTTAGAGGAAATTTCAATATTGCCAAATAATTTTTTATCTAATTATAGATGCCTATGAGATCTAGGAATAAAACATTATTTATATTATTTATAAATAATATAAATATTATTTATATTTCTATAGTAAGGAAAGATAATGTCCAGGACTGGCTTTTAAAACTATTAATGAGCTCTGGCAATGTGAAAAAGAGATGGATTAGGTAGATGTAATGAGATATGATTAAAGGGTGTAGCCACTGAAGGGTGTTGGAGAAATTCTTTTCAGAAAGAGTATAATTAGTGTCTGATAAAAGTACTTAGTAGATGAGATTTTTTTAAGAAGAAAGGTTAAGATAAACACATACCATATGACAAACCTGTTTAATTTTTTTTTCCTTTGGTTCTTTGCATACTCAATAATCTGTAATCTGTTGAAGTTTTATACATAAATAACATTTGTTGAATACTTGATGAAACTTCACAAGACAATTAAAGGGGTTTTTATTGCAAAAGATAGAAAGCAAAGAAAGTGTTGAAGTGTCCTATTGCATTTCAATTATGCATTTTTCTTTTGATTTATAGAACATATAATAACATGCAACCTTTTTCTGAAATTAAACAAACAAATGAACTTCTCATAAAGCAAGATTTCTAGAAATTACTTAGCAACTTTCAAAGCACTTTTTATTAAATTAGAAGCTACTTCTTTTAGTTTAGGCTTTAAAATATGCAACAGCCTACCCCTGCCACCTTTATATAAGTCTTGGATTTTTTCTTTTTTCTTTTTTATTTTTTATTTTTTATTTTTTATTTTTTATTTTTGTTTGAGCCAATATTATTTGGCTATTGAGCCAATAATATTTTGTACACTTTAAAATATCTGTCAAAATGAGGTATCGGGCCTTTGGTGCTTCACAGTTAGTTGTTAGCTTTTGGACCACAACTGAAAGCTGAAATATGCCTCATGTTAGTCCAGTTAGAGCACTCATAGATGTAAGGCAGATGAATACGATAGATACTTAGTGATCCAAGATAAAGGTTCAACTTTAAGGGTCTTTCTGAGTGCACTTATGGTCATGGATCTGTGTAAGGAATTTATCACACAAAACATGAAAACCTGAAATAACAAGTGCTGCTCCTCATGCACCCGAGGACTTCTCACTGAAAGAGCTAGCGTTTCATGATCTTCATTCTCTATTTCCAAGACCAGCAATGATGGATTCCCCTCTTGTTTTCCTGCCCTTATCATTTTCTATAATTTTATAATGGTTCATTACAACAGAGCAGTATTCAGGATTTGAAGCATTTAAAAGTGTTCTTCTACTCATGTCTTCATAAGAAGATTTAGTAAAGGTCAACCTTGGAAGCTGTAGCCTGACATGTGACTTCTGAACTGTCTTCCCTGAAAGCTAATTCAGACCATCTACCAAGAAAACCTACCTCAAGATAGCTGCTTCTGCACTTTTGGACACAGAATAAAGAAACTTTTTTAACAATAGCAGAGCAGAAAAGCAAAACAGTAAACCTGAGATCAGCTTTTGCATGGGAATCACATGCTAATAGCACTATCCCTGTTTCAGGTTTTCCAAACCTGTAAATAATGAAATATTTACATCCTGCTCATTGCCAAAAAAAAAAAAAAAAAAAAAAAAAAAAAGCTTAAAGGACACATCAGGAGCAACCTTTCTTCCTCTCTCTATATACAGGAACATCCATAGTTTCACGTGTCGGATTTGCTGTTGTGCACAATGCATGTGATACTGGTGTCCTTACAAGGAAAAGAGGGCAGTTTATGAAATTTGTTTCTTCTCCAAACATCAAGAAGGATTTCCAATAGTACTGAAGGCGGCTCCCTACTCTAGGTGCCAGAAAGCAGATTCAAAGTCAGTCTTAATAGCCCTAAAAAAAAAATTTCTTGTCATCAATATGTTATTTTTGAAGTGTAATGATAACACTCCGTAAGTCACCATTGTTCAGTGTTGTCAACATTGTTCATCACTTTTTTAACTTCAGTTAAATCTGAAATAATGACTATCCCAAGCTAATATGCTAATTGGCCTATTATTTTCATGAAAATGTATATTTTGAGAACCTACAGATGGAAGATCCTGTTAGGTCGTCTATTCTCCATCAATAAAAGTACATTTCTTTCAAGATCAATGACACCATTTCATAGTTTCAACACAGGTCATGGTGAAAGTGAACAGGAAAATCCAGGATGGCATTAGTATCTACATGAAAACAAGGCAGCAAGCACTTTTCTGCTTTGCTTGTAGGAGCAGAGATGTATCAGAAAACTTTTAGGAACATTAGTGGATGTGGCTTCACATGCTGGAAACCAGCCAGCACTCAGACATCCATGACCGTCACTGTCTTCTGTTGTCACCTGTCTGAGTAGTACAAGCTATGGTCTGCTGCATATTTTTGGTAGGATTTACATAGGCTAGAAATCAGTAGTACTGTCCTGCTCTGCTAAACATTTATATTTATCTTCACTGCTGTTCAGATTTCTTTCCTCTTCATTCTTTCTTTTTTTCTTGATGTGGTCTCAATGTTGCTGTTGCTATTGCTGCTGCTGCTGCTGTGCTTGAATCAGGAACAAAAACATGACTTTTCCTAGCTATCCACTTTCTTGCAGTTCCTGCTCTCATCAGACTGATGACACAGCCTCCAAAGCAGCAGTTCTGGACCTTACATTGGCAAGACTTGAAGGTGCAGTACAAACACACCATAAAGGGAAAGAAAGGAGTTTGTCGATAGTACTCTATTCTGCTTTTCACTGGACACATTTTAAGCTGATGGAAACTGGCTGCAGAGCTTGAGTAACAGAATTTACCCCATCCAAACTGGAAGTCAGAGCAGAGGAGCATCAGAAATATAATGAAAATCTTTACTAAAAATGTGAAGAGGAGTCCCATTTGGGGGTAAAAGTTTGTGGTCTCAACCCTGCTAGCCTTAAATGCTTTATGAGTTTCTGCAAAAAGAGAACTGAAACTCATCATTAATTTAATTTCTTTACACAGGAAGATTATGACTAATGTTTTCTGCTATGGAATTACCAGTGCATGTGGTTTAGTGTTCCCTACAATTGTTACATAATGTTTCATGCCTCTTTTTTTTTTTTTTTTTTTTTTTTTAAGAGAGAGTTTGAAGGGTCTCTCTTTGCTCTTTGCTGTGTTCTCACTCATTTTTTTCATTTTTTTCTTTTTTCTTTATTTTTCCTTTTTTCCTGACTACACATAAGTAGATTCTACTTCTAGGTGAAGGGAGTATTTCCCTCCTCCCCTCTTCCCAAAAGAAAAATAATGTCACTGTCCTTCAGGAAGCTCCCTGTAATCTGTAAGAGATTAAGGACACATTGTATGCAGGAATAAAGTTATCAGGAATTATATCAGGCAGTGGAAAACAAGACAAAACAAAACAAAAGCTGATCTGAGAGACTGCAAGGCATCCAGCTCCTTGTATAGTAGGGAAACATGTCCTTTCCGCACCACTGGGGAAAAGAGTTGAAATAACTATTTGAAAAATAAGGAAAATTGCTCCTCACCTCGTCTTAAAACAATAGCGAGATTAGGTACTCATCATTCTGAGCTGAAGCTTTAGGAAAATATTTGCCCCCTTTTCACCTCTCAGACTGTCACAAAATTCTTTGCATGTTCTGTTTCAGAAAACCTCACAAATAATGGATAGTTCCTTTCAGAAATTGCCAGTAACACCCCATTCTTCCCAGGTTTTCAGAGCTCATAGTAGTGGCTGCATAGATGAGGCCATCATGATCTAGAGACATCATCAGCACAGAACACTGTTATTTATTTAGACTCTGAAAACGAGCCTTCTCGCTTATTTTCCTAAAATAATTAAAATGCATCACTTCAGTCCCTATTTGTTCAAAAAAAAGGAAAAAAGAAAAAAAAAAAAGGCGTGGGAGCATAAATGTTTTGGCTCTGAGATGACAGTAAATATATCTTCATATCATGTTTTTATTTTACCATCTTAACGCATCCATCCTTCCTAGCCTCTTCCCCTCCCCCACTAATTCCTGAAGTGTTTGGAGGAGTCCTGGAGCCTACAATCTCTTTTTCTCCCCTCTTTGCAGCGGAAGATCAAATGTATTACTTTCTCCTCTTTGCATGCCTGATGACGGGATAGAAACATTGTTTCAGCCGATATTTACGGGCCTGCGTCTACAATGACACCCTGGGAGAGTGCGCCAGCAGCCCCCGCTGCTCGGAGCCGCAGGAGGCTCTGCTCGTCGGGGCCAAACCCTGAGCAGGGCAAGCGCTGGGGCGCCCGGTCCGTGCTGCTGCCATGGGGCTGCCGGCGGACACGGCTGCGCATCACCCGTGGCTTGCCCTGGATCGATGCGGGTGTAATTTTTTTTTTCTGTTCGTTTGTTTGGTTTTATGGTTGGTGGTTGGGTTGGGTTGGTTGTGGGTTTTGGTTGGTTGTGAGTTTTTTGTTGCTCGTTTTTTGTTGTTGTTGTTGTTTGTTTGGGGTTTTATGTTTGTTTGGTTTTTGTTTTAATCAGGCAAAGCACATTGAGGGGCCAGCATCCCAAATTCCTGCACTGCTGTCTGGATACAGTGGGAAAGGAGTTTCTTGAATTAAATCACGGGAAAATACACACATATATAAATAAATTAAAATCTTCCTTCCTCTTGAAAGCTAAGAAATGTTTGTTATTTACACGTTGTGCAAGGAAGCTGGCTCGATATTAAATTAAGGAGGGTAACTCCAGCACTACTGGTGATGTTCATTTGCAATTCCTACACACTGGCTATTATGTGCAGTGAACTAATCCTGCCTTGCCTTGGAAACAGAGCTTCCACTTAGCTCACTACGCTCCTCAGATTTCCCGTATAAGAGAGCCGTTGTTTTGCTGGGATTTTATGATTAATAATAATAATACATAGAGACCTGAACACTCTCTACACTTGTATAGATCTTCCCTCTTTTTTCTCTTTTCCCGGCCTTCTCTCTTCTGAACTTTTGGGGAAAGTGGGCAGTGGACGCTGGGAGCACCCACGTTCCATTTCTCCTCCCTGTTGCTGCTGCCCGGGGTGAACATCGACCGCCGGCGCTGCACGACTGCCAAGCCCCTCGCACCGTGTATCGGTGTCGGGGCGCAAAGGAAACCTTGGTTTAACCGCATCCTATTGCTTAGTGCACCCCTGGGAGCGCCGGGTGCATCGCAGGCCTAGGCAGACCCATGGAAGGGCATGGGGCTGGGTGCCGGTGCAAAATGATGGAGGCACAGCAGCCCCCCGCCCATGCACGAAGAGCACCCGAAAGCGACCCCGCAGCCCCGGGCCGGGTCAGAGCCGGGCCGAGCCGGGCCGGTCCGGAGCGGAGAGGCCGGAGTAGCTCTGGCCGCCAATTGAGCCGTGCTCGGAACGTTTATTGGCACGGCGGCAGTACAGTGCGCGGTCACAAGCAACGCAAGACGGACGGGCTCGGCCACTGCAGCCTTCCCCGCGAAGTCCGAGGGAGGAGCGGGAGACCTGCACCAAGCTAAGCGAGGAATTAAATGGGGTTTGCAGCCCTAAGGCTGTTTCATGCCACCCCCTCCGCGTCCTGTCCCATCCCCAAGCCTGGGATGATCTCTGCGTCCCTCCGACGGCACGGCGGTCATCGAGGAGCCCGGATGGACCCGGGGAGACGTTCGGGATTGGCTGCGGTGCCCAGCGCTGCCCTGCAGCCCTCGGGGCTCCGGACAAGCGGCGGGGGCCCGGGGTGGGCCGGGGGCGCCTCCGCCCCTTCTGCGTCCTGAGGCTCCGCGGGTCTGTCGAGCGCAGCCGCCCTTCTCCCGAGGAGCTGATGGACTCGTGTTTACAATCCAGACAGCCACTAACTTCTCTGATCTCTCCCTCCCAGCCCCCACTGCCTTCCCTCCTCGCCCCCCTCCATGTTTCTTTTTGGTTGTAGCGAACAAAAAAAAAAAAACACGCGTTAGGTGCCAGCACGCCGTCCCGCTCTGCCATCGTGACCACGCAGCCCTCGTCCATCACGTAGCCTTCTGCCGGGCAGTTCCCCGCTCTGGCTGGCAGGCGGTTCTCGTCGCGGCACCTTCTTCCTCCACAGATACCTAATCAGGGAGAGAGCACATCCCAGGCACAGCCGCAGGCGAGAAAGCCCGGCCTCCCCGCCCCCCCTCTTCCCCCCCCCCCCCCCCCCCCCCGTGCTCGGAGCTACCGCCCTTCAGTCCCCGTGGCTTGGCTTTCCCAGGGCTCAAGGAAGCCGCTCGGGGACTCTCGAGAAAGGCAGGCAGGGAGAAAAAGGGCCACCGTTCAGGACCCGGTGCTAACGCGGCTTCCTCGGGCCCCAAATTAAGGGTATCGATCTATTGACACATTCCCCCAGCCGTGCAGAGATAGCCCCAGACACCTTTCTGAACGGACTGGTCGCATCAGTCTCCGCCAAAGTGGCTTTGATGCCAAGGAACAATCCTGTTGAGACACTTAAGGGCACCTGAAGGTAGGCTAGGAAATACTGAACGGCTGCTTAGTGGGGAGGGAAAAATAAGATCCCAAGGACAGGCATTCAGAGCTCCTAAGAAAGCCCCAGTAGATCGCCAAGACTTTTTTTTTTTTTTTTTTTTTTTTTTTTTCAGAAGACGATAAGGGCATCTGTTTAACTCCCTTATTAGTCTTTTGAAGAACAGGAAATAAGGTAAAATCTTTAAATGATGGTTCATGAGTCACACGGTTGGTAGCTTTTCAACTATCGGCTACTGCAAGATGTGCATGTGGCATTTTAAAAATAAACAGGAACTGGAGGCCCTAACTCCCGTGAGTCACAGTGTTTAATAACTACCTAGGCTCAGTTCTGCGTGTCTATCTGTGTTTGTGTTTCCATTGTCAAAGAACAGGGGTGTATGTTCTTCACATGTTAGGTTCGCGATTTCATGTTGATTTCGACATTCCCTAACGACCCATCCCACAGAGGTGTCTAAAAGCACCTACAGATTATCTCCCATCTCTCTACGACTCTGACGTGACACACCTACCTACATTTTAGGGGTACATCATTTGAGACAGATTTACAGTTCAACCCTCTCGGCAGACAGGAGGAGAGATCTGCGTGGAATATAAATTCAAGAATGTAATTCTTTCTCAAACAAATAATCTGCTCCCTTTCAAATATAATTAATGTTTTGATAGTGCATTTCTTGTGAGAGAGAGATACAAAAACAGAGGCAACCTCTTGGATCTCTGTTTGTATATCTGCAACAGGAATTTACAGTACCTATCTTGTGAATGTGACAGATAGAGTGTTTTAAACATTTAGAAGTTTATTTATTAGCAGAACTACAGCAGGAAACTGATAGGTCGTTGCTATCCACTGTGCCCATTTTACGCGTGTTTTTGTTGCAGAGGAAATTGCAATTGCAGTAGGAGGGCATTATTCTTTCATTTGGATGAGAAATGTTGCCTAGCTCTCAGGATGCAGTCTCCTGTCCTGTTGTGTTCAGGAGCCACATGTTCTTCTGCTTTGTCTTTCATTCTCCTCTATCTTTCCTCTGTGGGGCTGATCCTACATCTCTTTTTCCCCCGCAGAGCCAAGGCAAAGCTCTCCAGTGCAGCAGGAACAGACAGCATTTCGACTTTGACAGTCTTTGCCAGTCAGACTGGCCCGCGCAACGATGTGTTTCAAGTCCTACAGTCCGAACAAAGCCATGCTTGAAAATGCCCAGAACATTTGTCAGATGCTCGTTAAATACTGACATATGATCGTATGGCTCATTCGTTATAGATCCGCTTCCAAATCCTGCGTGGTGGGTTATTTTTTTTTTTCCTTTATTTTTTTCCCTTTCTCTCTCTCTCTCCCTTTTCCTTCACTCCTGTCTTTCTAACACCGCTCTCAAAGTACGATCGACGATTCTGCCGTGCTAGGGAACACGAAATGAGCGATATCCATTCCTAATGCCTACTAGACTGCTCCTAAAGACCAGAATAAAATTGCGTTGGTAAAATAATAATAATAATAAAAATAATTAAGAAAACACTATGTTTTAATTAAAATGTTACAAACTCTGGAGATATCGGCTTGAGACTAAAGCCTTCTTTATGTTCCTATCCAGTTCACGAAGGGCCAGATTCAACTTCCACTTGCATCAAAAGTAAATTTCCCATTCGTACCACTGGAAACTGCACTGGGTCCCGCTTCCATCTATAGACTTAGGAATACATTTTGTCATGCCTTCTATTTTCTGTTGCCATATTAATTTTGAAAATACGAGTATTAAACTATGTTATGGAGAAATTTTTGAACAGCCTTGGTTTCCAGCTGGGGTTGCCTTGCCTCACTTTGCTCAAACTGATATTTTCAGAGAAAGGGAAGACACATCTGAAAACGAGTTTTCACAGAGAGAACCAGACATGTAGTTGCTCTGGAAGTCTTCAGCAGCAATAATAATAAGTAATATGAGCCATTAAATAATCAACCTTAAAGAAATAATAAATTGACTTAAGGAGTGGGTTTTACATTTGCAAAATAGTGCAAGGCCCTCGAGTTGTGGAGGAAACAGACATGGCAATTCTCATGGCAGAGGTAAACTCCATTTATTCTTTCTGAAATTTATAGTCCCTATATAGATTACTGCAGAACACAGTGTTACTTCCCCACACTGGAGGAAGAAAACTTGGACTTGGTGTGTACAATATTGTAACCACGTTTTAATTTTATGATAGGTATTCTCTGGATTTACCTTTTCTAGAAATGCCTAAAAATTCTTGCAGACACCTGGACGTAATGTCAGAGATAACCTCAGTTCAGCACAATGTTACTGATCTCAGTCACTGAGATCCAATTAATTCGATGTTTGCCTCCAGTGATCTGTGAAAAAACATACGGGGGGGAGAACACAGAGGGAAAATATTTACCGCATTATTCTGATAATATCTAGGAAAATGTCAAACACACTTTTAAATTCATTTTTAAAAAATAATAAGAAAATAATGGAAGGAGCTTCGATACCTTTTGAATATTCAAATGGTCTTTTTTTTTTTTTTTTTTTTTTTTCGTCAAAGGCTAACATAAGGGACGGTCGCACTTACGTTCAGAAAATATTGTTATTTTTCTTAATGGGGAAAATTGGACTCCCGCGACTTAGATCTGTGGTATTTAGAACTGGGATGGAAATTGGACTGACACCACTTTGCACTTTAACAATCGGATTTCGTCAGGGTACAAGTTGTTTGTTTAACCCGACAGCTCCGTGCACCCCGTCGCACGCTTTTACACACTCATTAAAACGATTATTCACGACCTGTCGAGTGTTTTCTCGTTCATTCACAGGAAAGACTTAGCGCTCTAAGATTCAAGCGCATACGGTCAACTATACCAGGGACCGAGGGGAGAGATTACTTATCTCTGCGATCATCTGATGGGAGGCCGTCTTATCTCTACAGGTTGTAAAGCAGCAGCTGCTGGAGGTAAAAGAAAAAATAAAAAATCACCCCCCACCCCTTCGACAACAAACAACAACAACAACAAAACTTGCCGAGAGGGAAAGGAGGAAAGAGAGGGCTCCGCCGCTCGGGCAGCACCGCGGACGGCCGGCTCCCAGCGCCCAGCCCGGAGCGCGGAGCCCCGCGACCCCCGGGCAGAGCCCCACGACCCCCGGGCTGCCACCCCCGGGCAGCCCCCCCCCCCCCCGGGCATCGCCCCCCGGACGGAGGAGAACCGCCGGGGACCGTCAGGAGGCAGCCGCGGCTACCACCGGGCCCCGGCCGGCGGGACGCCCGTGCCGGCGCTGTCGAAGTAGAGAAGGAAAGAGAGGGATAAAGCGGAGCCCTGCTCGAAACGGCAGCTAAAGAACATGCCTGGATCGGGGGAAAAAAAGTGGGTTAAAATGTATAACAAAATATCAGCCTTCTGCCGTCCTGAGAGGGGACGGCTGCAAAGCAGGTCGTCCACAGAGAGGCTGGGGAGGCAGCTTTAAAACAGATTTAATCACTAAACCAAAAAGCAACTGAAAATATCGCCTTCTTTGGAGAGCTCCGAAAATCCGAGTGCTGATCCTTCCTTTTTTTTTTTTTTTTTTTTCCTCTTTTTATTTTCTTTTCTCTCTCTCTCTCTCTCTCTTTTTTTTTTTTTTTTTTTAATATACCCTTTCCTGATTTTTATACTCAGATTACTCCGATTCTTAAATTCCATCCAAGAGGAAACCCCAGGGGCCACTGTATTGCTGGAAAGGTGCTTCATACTGACAAAAGAAGGCCCGAAATGCAAAGCACACATCGACTCCTGCTCACCCTCTGCAGATCCAAAAAATCATTTTTAATTCGGAAGATATCTAAACAGAATGCCCCTTTAAATAAAGGGGCCGAAATGAACCGACCAATGCAACAAGGGATTTTAATCTGAAACGGTTTCCTAATTGCTCGAAAGGCAAGCACGTATAAGTAATTTGTTAAACTTATTGGATTGCAATAATCCACTATCAGGTTAGCTAAGAATGGATCTGTCAAGTGTGTTTCCCAGTCTAAGCTCTTTCTTTCAAACCAATATGGTATAATAATTAGCAGACAAAGAACTCGAAATATGTAAGCAAATAGCTAAAGTTCTGCATAAATAAACATACTAATCAATAGCAAGCTACTCAACACTTGTCTTATTGATGAAGAGACAATCGATTTTGCTGTTCCAACCTGCAATCAGAGAGATCTGTATTTAATTATTAGTACTTCTACCTTCACTGATTTAATAATAAAAATAGAGCTAATAAATCCTACACTTCCGCCTAAATGCAAATGATATTGATGACATAACTAAAGGCAACTTACGCTTCCCAGAAAAACAAACAACTTTGCTCAAACAGAATAAACAAGCAAGCAAGAAAAGTAACACGCAGTGCTGCCTTTTCTGACGAATGCTAGAGGACACGTTCACATTCAGAAAAGATCAGGCAAATATATGCATGCATATATATGTATGTGTATATATATATGCACACGCACATATATATAGCCAGAGATATAGATATACAAGGAAAAGATCACTGGTAGAACAACACTGAGATTTTTATTTGCTTAGTTTACATCTGTTTTTCATAGCCCCGTATGAGTGTGTATACTCTTCACTAATAAAAATACACTTGCCCTTCTATATCACTGTGTTTCCCTCCTCCAGATGTACTCGCCATTAGCAGTGAGGTTCAGACACCTAAGCGGAGATTTACCTATCACCAGAATGTTTGAAAGTCAGCTCTGAGCCATGGCAAGATAAAAATATATGTCATTATGTGATGTGAGTTTAACCATATCCCTCCACAGACCTCTCGAATAATAGGTCCCGGCTTTCGTTTGTTCGGGTTCTAGTGAAAAGTCTGGTCGGGGCCGACATCCCCTTTTCGGAGCACACTTGTGTGGGGATGACGGAGCTCTTCGGTTGCGTGGAGCATAAAAAGGATGCAAGTCCTCATGTAGCATCACCGGGATTTTTGCATCAAAAGCACAGTCTAGTAACCGATGCTTGTTACCCGTGTTTAACACTCAAAAGAATCGTGGCCTTTTGGGAAGCGCGGTGCTTTAGAATAAGGTTTTGCTTATTTTTGTGAGAATGCAACTTCCTTTTTTTATTTATTTATTTTTTATTTCTCCCTTTTAGTCGTCTAGCTTTGGTGCGAAATAATTCCTTTTTTTTTTTTTTTTACCAGATAGGCAGACTTCAGCCAGATTTCTTGGGAGATACCTGTCTCCTCTTGGATACGACTAATTTAACAGACTATCTAATCTCAAATACTTGCAATCAGATTATTTCTGGGTGGGAACCTGGCAAAGAGGGGGGCGGAGAGGGGGCTTCGAGTTCTTTTCCTTCCACTGAGGAACACCGAGGGGCGAAGACTTCGGTGGAGGGCCTCCAAGTCACCCAGGGCCTCGCAGCCCGGCCTCGCACAGTCCTGCCTCCGCCGTAGCCTCCGGGGAGGCACCAGGAGCGCCCCGGGCTCCTGCCGCAGCGGGGCGGGAGCGCCCCGCAGGGGAAGGGCTCCTTTGACGTGCCCCTACCTCCCTGCAAGAGGTGCCCCTGCGAAATCAATTGGAAAGGTTTCGGAATGCCCCTGGGCGGAAAACAGACCCCGGAGAGCCCGGGCTTCGTGCCGCCTTTGTAGGTGGAAATTCAGGCCGCTTCGTGCGGAGAGCTTTCACCTCTCGGTCTTAGGTTAAGCAGCTCTTTGCAGCTAACTTTACAGAGATGCTTTACTCACCTTAGCGAGGGTGACAATGGCAGGCTTTCCTCAGAGTCACTCTCGTTTAGTCTTTCCTCTCAAATCACGGGTAACCCCAAGTACACTTGGAGGACTCCCTAGAGATAATTCTTTGAAACGAACTCTGCAGACAGTCCGCATTCATTTCCCCGATTGAGAATTGCAAATCCTCTCGCTTCAGGTTTAATTCACTAGCCTGATACTGTATACTGTTACACGGTCTTGAGGAAAAAAAAAAAAAAAAAAAAAAAAAGTTGCAGGTAGTTGATTAGTTATTTAATTATTTTGGCGGTTCGTTTTATTTCCTTTGTTTTGGGGGGGCTTTTTTCTTTTTCTTTCTTTTTTGTTTTTGTTTTCCGGGTTTTCACTGTTTTATTTTTCACTGGTGGAGGGGGAGGTGACTTTTCCTATACCTCTCCTGGATCGGACCATCCTCAAGCAGGCCACGGGAAGATGACTTTAACCGCAATTGCCTACTTCACTGTGTATCTCTCGGTGGCTACCAAGACGCAAAGCTAAGCCTGCACGGAGAAGGACGCTTCCAATTGTTCCTCTCATCCAAAGGGGAGGGAGGGGGCATGGCCCCGACTCCTCCACTCCCCAACGACGGCCGCCTGCAGCACGCAGGTTAACCGAGCGGCAGGTGAGCGCCAGGCCTCCGAGGCGGCTCCGGGCACTTCTCCGAGGCTGCTCGGCTTTCCGCCGCCGGTTCCCCTGCTCCGGGAGAGGCGCCCTCCCCGCAGCTCGGTATCCGGGCCCGGGCCTCTCCCGCTAGGCAAGAGCGCCCCCAGCCCGCGGAGCGCCGCCGCAGCGCCGCCCGCCGCCCCCCGGCCAGCACGGCCCCCGCACCGCCCCGCGGACACGCGTGTCCGGGCCCCGCGACTCTGTTCTGAGGCCCCTCTGTCGCGATGGGCCCCTCTGTCGTCATGGGTCCCAGCTCAGCAGAGAGCGGGGAGGCGACCGGCGCCCCACGCGTGCCCCCCGAGAAGTCTCTGTGCAGGTGTGAGCCGGGCCGGCCACACGCCGGGGGTGGACTGAAAGCTGTCGCCTGCGTGTGCTGCGTCCCGTGAATCGCCTCACTTCCCACACAGCTAACGTAGTCAGGGACAAGGCAGCGTTTGCCCTCTCGTTGAAGTGTCTCATCTCACGGCAGCTCGGAAAATTTAATTTGCGGTGTATTAGAAATTAATTATTTTCACGAGGGTACACGTGACAGGAGCAGGGGAGTTCAAATCACTCAGCGAGTGGGCCACGGACCTTTGTTATTTCCCTTGTCTGCTTCGGGACAACACAAACCGGGACGAGGGGGTCCATAGAGGGCCCCGTCGCCGGCGTCCTGCCCACGCACCGCACGCCTGCCCCCATCCGCAAGCACGTCCGAACTGAGCAAATCAGTGCTGCAACTCCCGTTCCTACCCCGAGATTTCGGCTGGTGGCACGGGAGGGAGCCGCGGTGCAGCCGCGAGGCGGGCAGGGAGTTTGGGGAGTGGGCAGACAAAGGCAGTGCCTAGACCTTTCAGAGGAATCTGCGCGCTTGTCGGGTCGCTAGCTCCGGAGCAAAGCTTTATAGGTACGGCTTCCTACAAGGTCCCTCTCCCGGCTCTCCCAGATTGCTGGCATTTAGTCGCTTTCCTGACAATCTGGGAATATTAACGCTATTTACACACCGCCGGAAAGGAGAGAAAAGCCCGTAGCTTTTTCTCGAATGACAGGGTCAGATGGAAAAAAATAATAATTTTCAAAGCCACTTTCCTTACAGATCCCGTCCACGGCCACCGTCCTAAAGCCGCCTTTGAGAGGGCGGCAACAGAGAGAGCATCCCGCCTCGCCCCGAGCGAGAGGCGGCATAGCCCCGTGGGCACCCCCGAGACGCCCCCGGGCTCAGCCGGGGCCGAAGAGGCAAGCCCGCTCCGGGGGCGGCGGGGGCCCCGCTCCCCCCATCCTGAGGGCAACGGACACACGTAAGAGGAGGAAAATCCGCACTCACCCGGTGCCGGCGGAGGACTCCCGTCCCCAAGTGCCATCGTGCGCCTTTGTCGCAGGTAGAGGCAGTACCTCCTGGCATCTTAAAAGAAGCAAACAGAACATTGCACCCGGGTGACTGTCTGTGGCGTTAGGGTCAGGCAAGCAAACAAAGAGCACGTTAATAAAATAACCAGAAATGTCGAGAGAAAGCGGGAGAACTGCTAAAGCGGCGAAGAAAACTTCCAATTTACCGATCGAAACGAAAGAGCCCGAGGGGGAGGGGGAAGGCCGGGGGAGGAAACACTTTAAGGAAGAGACAAAAAAAAAAAAAAAAAATCCTAACATTAGGCACACACAGTTCTAGTGTAACTGGTGCTTTGAAACTCTGCTTCGGTTGCACGGGCGATCTGCTTATCAGGGGGCACGGGGAACCAGTACGTTTAGACAGAAGTCTGTCATCTCGGTTCGCTCAGATCCCACGGATCTGTCTGCCGGGAGAAAGAGTAGTGAAGGTTTTCCTGAAGTGCACCTACCCTTCTGGCGGGAAGGCTCGCTGGGATTGCTGGGCAGGTTTCTTCTGGAGGGTCCCATCTCTCTGGAGTAGCTGCAGTGGAGTTGAGGGCAGGTTCTCCGGTGAGGTAGGAATGTGCAGGAACTCCGCCCTCTGGGCACAGTCACACAAACCCAGCAAAACAGCCACAGCCAGCCCTAAAACCTCTAATGATCTTCACCTTCACCTCTCGCTAACCCAGTTTCTCCAGCACTTTTGACCCATTTACCCAGGCACCTTCACCGCAGGGCGGGGGGGGCCTGGGGGAGTGAACAACCCCAGAACTGCTCGGGGCGCCGAGCTGCCCAGGAGCTGCTGCAGCCACCAGTGCATGGACCGACGGCTCTGCAGGGCTGTGTAGACACATAGATTTCTTTATTTCCACCCTTTGGGCTCTCAGGGCACGTAACATGTATGTGCATGTACCTTTTCTCAGGCGGCCGTAGTGTAAAAACAAGCATACAGCAGTGCCTATCGACAGGCACATTTTGCAAGGGATTTTCAGAAGGGAAAATTCAGGGATATAATCCCTACGTCTTGTTCGACGTTGTTTCTTAAGCAAAACTCTTCTGTGGTTAAGTCTGAACGTAACTGGAGTTCAGTGGGAGTTTTGCTTGAGCGTACAGTGAATACGTGGTGATTGAGACCTCATATTAACACAAGTGGTGAGGGGGTGTGTACCTGAATCATAATTCCTGACATAAATCTTAATGATCATCAAAAGAAGGTATAAAGAGCAAAATGACGTCCCCGTTAAACTATTTTTTCAAGCAACGCATTAAAAAATCTATCACTCCCCCAAACAGGAGATTTGTGCCATTTAAGGCAAAATATATAATTCTTCATTGTCTTTTAAACACTTGCGTAAGAATACATTCCACGTAAAGGATATTATTTTATTGAAACAAGAGATTTAAAAAAACATATATGTCAAAAATTGGTCGACTAAATGTCCTATGGTGGATTCGAGTTACAGTTTATATAACATGTTTGCGGATGCAATCTTAAAATCTTAAAATCGGAGGTTTCTTGATAAGCAGATTTCTTCTCCTACGATCTATGCAACCAAAGTTAATCACCTCAAACATCAGCTACAAAAATAACAATAGCTCCTTAATTCCATAAAGACCACCCGTCCCCCATAAACATCCTAAATTAGGAAACACTGAAGAAACGACGCTAAGATGCAGCAATGTTCTAGAAATGCATATTAATAAAAATAAATAATCCTGAAAAGACTAGCTCGAGGATTTGACACATAAAGCACCATGGAAACAAGTATCAGATAACATAATTACTCTTAGATTAGCATAATAAGATAAAATAAAATAAAATAAAATAAAATAAAATAAAATAAAATAAAATAAAATAAAATAAAATAAAATAAAATAAAATAAAATAAAATAAAATAAAATAAAATAAAATAAAATAAAATAAAATAAAATAAAATAAGCCTTGCATTCTCTACAGAACGAACCTGTTTAAAGAAGAGCTTAAATGATATTCTCAGCGAACAAAAGGGTAGCAGGCAAAGGTAAAGGCATATTTGGGGCCTTGGCAGTCCTGCTACAATCCATGACAACTTCAGCATTTTTTTTTCTTTCCAAAGCCAGTCTCTTTGCTGTTAATGTGGATATAGAAAAGTGAATAAATTACCAGCCCAACCACCACCCCTTCCCCCAGAGTAAGGGAAAGAGGTAAAAGCGTGTGGCACCTGAATTGCTTAGGCAACACTTCGCTGTTCTAAACCTAAAGCAGAGCACTAAGAGCGAGAGGTTACTGAAACGAAGTCTGGAGAGACATACATCAGGGCTACCCTTTTCAGGAATTATGATGCATCACGCTTATCTAATTAATGTTTATTAGCCAACCCAAAACTCTGACATGGTGAGATTGTGCTTTCCTCCAACCTGACTTCTCTTCTTCCTCCTTTTAGTACACTGTCAGCAGATTTTTTCACATTGCAAACTAAATAATACTTTAAGTATGTGCTATTGAATTTCCTACAGTATACAACCAATTGGAAGTAGTAAATAATAAATCATTTCCTTTGTCAGCTGTAGCAGATGCCATTCTTTACATTTGCTTGGGTACAAATATACAGAATGGGGTCTAGGGACTTCAAGAGTTTAAATCACACCTATTTCATTTTATTATTTCCAGTAGGTTTGTTGCAAAGGAGTTTTATTTTATTTATTTTTCATTTTTTGCCATCACTTATTTTAATGACAATAGAGCGAAGAATGTGGGGGAGGGTAGGTGCTTCCAAGTGGTGGTATCATCTCTACATCCCCAAACAAAGCAACCTTTTTCTCATAGCGATGATTAATTTTGAATTGTAGAAGTGAGAGTGAAAGCCAAGAATATCAGAGATTTCTCTCCTTCTCCCCCACATAGTGCAGAGCTGGGTGTCCCATCTCTCATCCATAACCTTTCACTCCTCTCTCTTCCCTGCAGATTTGCTTGCATCTGTTTATTCATTACCTATTTTCGGAAGATTTCTTCTCTCTCCCCTTATTCTTTCAGCATGACAAATATTCTCTTTGCAAGAATTCAGATTTGCTATTTTTTTCTGTATTCACCCCCGATATTTTTTTTTCTTCCTCTTTTCTGCCTTTCTAAGTCCAGCTTTTTAAAGCGTTTGCGATAACATCTTCGAGCTAGAGATTATTTTTCATGGGGCCTATTGTGAGCAGTCGCCGGCTTATTGCATTGCTGCGGAGCACAGTTTAGTCTACACAAACGTAACAAATGAACAACTTGTCCTCTGCGGACTCGCTGCGGGATCCAATTAGTTGTTAAATCTTTTGCACAAGTTTTCTGATTATTTTCCAGAGTCGTGGCTTTTATAGGGCTCCCTAAACTCGTCAAGAAACCAATACTTTTTAGGATTAAATGCTTCTTAAAATTAGTCATCGCGTTGCCTCCTTTAAAACTAAGGGGCGATTCTCCGGGCAGCCGAATATACTTACACAGGTTTGCATGGGCTAGCGGGTTTCAGCCAGCCTTCCCACCGGCAGGCAGACAAGGGAAAAGAGAAATCCATTCCCAAACTTGAAATTTAAGTGCATCCACACCTTTTTTTTTTTTTTTTCCCCCTCTCCATTAAGATCTTTAAACATCGGTATGCGAGCACGGCATCACGTGAGCCGCAGCTCCCTGCCCCGCCGCCCTGCAGCCCCGCAGCCCCAGCCCGCAGCCCCCCGGGTCCACAGCCCCGCATTCCCGCAGCCCTCCGGCCCCGTGGCCCTGGCCCGGCTCTCGTCGGCCGCAGGGCGAAGGGGGCGGAGGAGGGAGGCTCCGGCTCCCAGCGGCAGCCGCCTGCACAACCGTGCCAAGCCAAAGGGTTTGCAGCATGCAAAGGCTCTAAGTACAGAGAGTATAGACGCTTCCGGAACAGTGTATCTTTAAGATAAGGATTGCATTTAATACACATACGCATCATAGCTTGCCAGATTTGATCAAATAATTATAGGAAAGCTAATATGTATATGTATATACACACACATACACATCCATAGTTAATAGAGCTTCAGTTATCATACAGTCGAAACGATTTCCTTTCAGATGGATAACCCATTCAAGCCATTGCAAAGACTGAAAGAACAACATGCACTTAGGAAATAAATAAAGTACCTGTACTTTTTCCAAACGTGTGTATATATACTCACGTATGCATGTACGTATATATATGTATGTAACTATATACATACGCAGTTTTAAGCATCTTCAGCTTAAGACAGAGTTTTTAAGCAAGACACCCTACCTCGTTCTACCAGTTCTCAAGCAGACCCGATGAGAGTCCTGCCCCAAAACGGACATCACAGTAGTGGCCGTGGTGTTTAATTAAATACCCTAATTCCCTGCTCCTTTATATTTCAAAATACCGTGGTTAAATACAAAGTGATTGGGGGAGAGGAAGGGGGAATGAGCATGTGAAAAATGGTGGACTACTGTAACAAGCAGCGCTCTGATCTCCCTACAACTTTAAAGCCTCAGGCGTATTAATTTTAGTTAATAAAAGAGACAAAAAAACTATCAAGTATATATGAATTTAGCCTATTTTTTTTTTTTTATTTCTGTGTGTTCATAGTAAACATTTTTGTAAGTGACAAACACGGGCATATGACCACAGTATCACAATCAAGAAATTTTAAGACGACATTAACAATCACTCAAATTTATGCGGCATTTGCGCAACACAGGTTACATATTTGCAAGGTTTACCTATAAGTACAATAGGTATTAACATTTCACTACATTTAGAAAAAAAATAAAGGTGACCTGTTAGTGACCACATACATCAAAATATACACAACACAAACTGAAGGCAATCATTAATTTTGTCCCCTTCTGATTCATTTGAACGGGCAGTGCTGCAAACTGAAATAATGTTGCTGTTTTTAAATTACTCCGTACACTGAGTGCATTTTCTAAAACCCAATCTTTGGTCTAAAAGTAAACAAACAAACAAACAGAAAAAAAAAATAAAAAGAAAGGAAGAAAAGAAACCCCAAAAATAAGCAGTTCGGTAAAGAAAATGATAAAATATTAAATGGCCAAAAAGTAGTTCTTGGGCATCTTTCAGGATGAAATTCTGGTTAAATACAAATTACGTTTTTAGATTTTTATAGGATTCATAAATTTAGTGGCTTTTTTTTTTTTTTTTCAAGGTCTGCACCCACCGACATATCCATGATAACTTATAATACTGCAAACATGGAGAATCTGGCGGCTTTTAGTGATAGACTTATCGTATTTGAATAAAAATTGCGAAAGCAGTCACTATTTAGATACACATTCTACTATAATTTTGTCTTCCAAACTTCATAGTCTACAATGTAATCTCCCCACATTGCACCTTGCTGACACTCCTCACCTTGGTGGAATAATAAACAACCCTAAAGACTGAACAAACGTACAGAAAATGGGGGACTTAATAAAAAATACCTGGACTTTTTTGTTTTGCTTTTTTTTTTTTTTTCCTTTTAATTATCATTTACAATGCAAATGTGTGTAAAATGTTCACTTACAGTCTGATCCCATGGATGTTAATGTATTAAAGGGTTTGAAGAAGACCCCTGATTTTGATGTGTGAAATAATCAGAAAGTCCTCCGGAAAGTCCCGTTGTGAAACTTGGCAAAGAAGGTCTTAAGGACTCACAGGGGAGAGTGGAGGGCGCCTGTGGCGACGTGGAGGAGGAGGCTGCCCTGGCCGTCATTGAAGTGCTGCTTTGAGAAGTCATTGAAGGGTGAGGAACGTGGGGGAAAAAGTAACTCGTCTGTCCTGCTAGAAGGTTTACAGAGCAGGGGTTTAGGGAATAGGTGCCGGAGCAGGGAACTGACAAGCCACACGGCACTGAGGCGGCCAGAGCTGCTGCTGTGAGGTGATGAGTGGCATAAGGTATCTCTCCATTGACTAGTCTATCAACACTTAACCCATTAGACGTGGAAAAGGAGTGGTTGTTTCCCAAGGAGTTTTGAGTCAACACTGAGCTGTAGGGCATGGGGTGGCTGGGGTAGGCGGACGTGGTCCCATTGTAACTCAAAGTGCTGCTGGCCCGGGGGTGGTGCAGGGAGAGGAAGGGGGACATAGGCCAGTACAAGGATCCCGCCCTGTCCATGAAAGTCAGTCCGGTGGAGGTGAGCCGGGCGCCGCGCTTGAAGGCCAGCTTGGCCCGTGAGGTGGTGGAGCGCCGGCGGAGCTTGCCGGTGGTGCCGCCGATGAAGACGTCGTCGCTGGACGGGTCCAGCATCCAGTAGTTCCCCTTGCCCGGGTCGTCGTAGTGGCGGGGCACCTTGACGAAGCACTTATTTAGGGAGAGGTTGTGGCGGATGGAGTTCTGCCAGCCCTGCTTGTTCTCCCGGTAGTAGGGGAAGTTCTTCATGATGAACTCGTAGATACCGTTGAGCGTCAGGCGCTTCTCGGGGCTCTGCCGGATGGCCATCATGATGAGGGCGTTGTAGCTGAACGGCGGCTTCTCGTACTTGCCGTTCTTCTTCTCGCCCTCCTTTCCGCTTTCCCCTTCCTTGGCCCCCTCCGCCGCCCCCTTCTTCTCGTCCGCCGCCTTCTCCTTCTCCTCCAGCTCCGCCGCCGCCGCCGCCGCGCCCGCCTCGCCCTTGCCGGCCAGCATCTCCGCCTTGGCCACCTCCAGGGCGCCGGAGGCGGCGGCGGCGGGGGGCGGCAGGAGGAGCTGCCCCTTCTCCTCGTCCTCCTCCTCGGCCGCGGCGGCTCGCTGGGGCTGCTGCTGAGGCGGGTGGTGGTGGTGGTGGTGATGGTGGTGGTGGTGGTGGGGGTGGTGGCTGTTGTGGTGGCTGTGGCTGCTGTGGTTGTTGTCGCTCTGGACGGCTTCGGGCACCAGGCTGTTTATGCTAAAGGAGGATTTCGGCAGCATTTTCGCTTCCTTCCTATCTCCCATGTCCAACATCACACACTAGTCTCAGGGGGGAAGCGGCAGCGGCCGGGGGAGCGGCGCCCGGGGCGGCGGCGGCCGGGCTGGCGGCGGCGGCACCACCGGCGGCGGCGACGGCAGCGGCGGCGGCAGCGCAGTTGGACCGCAGTCTCAAGCGCTGGCAAGTCATGTAGCAGGGACAGGAACCGCCGGGGAGGGAAAAAAAAAAATAATAGGAATAATAATCACCAATCAGAGAAAATCAAACCGAGTCGGAGCGGAGGAGAGAAAAAAAAAAAAAAAAAAAAAAAAGAGGAAAAAAAGGGGAAAAAAACCCTCTGGAAACCCAACAACAACAACAACAACAAAAAAAAAAAACAACCCCCACCCACAAAAAAAAAAAAAAAAAAAAAAAAAAAGCTACTTCATGGTGCCTGGCTCCCCCGGCAAGCCAGAGCAGGGGGAGGACGGACGGAAGGAAGGACGGACGGAAGGAAGGAAGGAAGGAAGGACGGAGCAGCCGCGGCGGGTCGGCGCGGAGCGAGCGGAGCCGGGCTATACAGAGCGCCCCGGCCACAATTAGTTTCAGAGCTGCAGACACGCACCGGGGCTGTAAAAAATTTTTTGGTTTAACCTTTCCCACCGGCCGCCCAATCAGCGCCGCCGGCGTGCCGCCGCGTCTGCCCGCCCGCCGCCCAATGGCCAGGCACCGCCGCGCTTCGCCCCGCCTCTCGCCCGCCAGCGCCACGCCCGCCGCCGCCGCCGCGGCTCCTGCGGCGCAGGGATACCGGCGGTGGGGCGCATCACCGCGGCGGTGTACAGACACACACCTCCCCTCACCCCCCCCCCCCCCCCGTCCGGAGCACGGATCCCCTCGCGGCAAACGAACCGCCGCCGTCCCGCCGACCCGCGCCGGGCCCGTCCGCCTGCCCCGCAGTCCCGCGGCGGCGCAGCGCTCCCTCGTGCCTCTGCGCCCCCCTCCCGTGGCGGCGAGGGGGGCGGGTGGGCGCGGAGGCCGCGGTGTGGCCGAGGTACTACTTTGCGGATCCCGCCGAAGCCGGCGGGCCGCTCGGCTCGCCAGGCCCCGCCGTGGGTCCTGTGGCTCCGGTTATTTTTCCTGAGGGACACAAAAAAAAAAAAAAAAAAAAAAAAAATCCGCCGGAGGGCCCCGGGGCGGCGGGGCAGGCCCGCAGGGCTGCGGTCGGCCCTGAGGCGGTGAGACCGGGCCGGGCTGGGCCGGGGCCTCTCCTCGAGCGGCGCGGGGCTGCCACCGAGCAGCACTCCCCCAGGCCCCCCGGCCCCCGAGCAGCGCCACGACGGCGGCGGAGCCGGGCTCGGCGCCCCCCTGCCCGCCCCACTGCCCGCAGGGCCCGGAGGGATCGGTGGCGGAGAGAGCTTGCGGCCGCACGTGAAAAAAAAATATAATAAAAAATCATCACTCTAACTAACAAAGCAGACTTGCAGCCTTCTTATTTGGAAAGCAGAAGGGGAAATGTAATAGATAGCGTACTGGTGCCATTAAAAGTGAAGCGCTGTGCAAAGACGACGTACAGCCTGTGCCTACCGCTGCGTTAAGCCACCCAAAGTTTATGTTTGTTCTGCAGGAAAATAAAATGTTCTGTAGAAATAATGCTTGTAGCTCAGTCCCAGATAAAACAGTTTATCCCGGGCAAATTTAGGTTAGACCTCAGCGCGACAAACATGGTTATGTGTGGATGTGCACTTTATATATGTGTTTGTGTGTATGTGTGAGAGAGAGAGCGAGTGTGAGAGAGAGAGAGTAAATAACGGGAACAATTATAATGGACCGGTAATAAACAATTGCAGTTGGGAATGGCACGAACTCTGTGCATTGGATTAACCTCGAATGACCTTATCACAATTGTATTTATCCAATTTCATAACAGGTTGCTACTGACAAAAAATAAAATAAAGAGGAAGATAAAAGTAGATTATTGACTATGTTTATTTTTTATTTTTATGTTTTAGAAACGCGGTTGTTTAAAAAATCATGTAAATTTGTAATTATTTCATTGCACAACACTGAAGCCAGTGTATGGGAATTCTTGAGGAAGAATGCGGTGTGGAGGACTTGACTCCACAATGGTAAGGGGTAAGAGGAAAGGTAAGATTCGTGCATATTATTATGATTATGACGATCATTAACTAATATGTGTCATTATGGTGCGCTGGGATCCCATTAGAGTGGCTGGGCCAAGTGCATTTTCCTACTCGGTCTAGCATGTAATGATTCGGTGTAACCGGATTCTTGAGAAAGGACAGGTTACGTAAACATTTACTGATGTGGAGTAACTATACTATTTGTACTCTGATATGCAGGAAGGAAAGTGTTGATTAACACAGAAGAAAAAAAAAGCGAAATTAGCTGATTGCATGCTCATAAGTGCAAGCTGTCATTGAACTGCTTTTAAAATAGACACAGCTGGGTGTTTGTGTTGAAAAATTTCTTGTGTTTTTGCTAATACTGAAATAAGCATGATTTTGTATACCAAACATTTTCAGATCATTAAAATTTGTAATCTGTGCTGGTTTTAAACACAAAGAAAAGAAACAGATTCATTTCGCTGTAAAATTTGCTGATATTATATTAACTCAATCAGGTCTGTACAAATGGTGTATTGTGCCTTATCAAATCTCTTTGATCCATTTAATACACAAAGTGCCAAACGTGTGTATTGTTTGTTAACATTGAACGTTTTATTCAAATCCCAGCTCTGCAGCAAACTGGAGGAGTTCTCGTTTAATGTAACACTGACATTGCCTGTTGAAATTTTAATGCTCTGAGGTGTTTCTCAGGTCAAAGCTGAGTTTACTTCGCGTTGTAATCGGGGATGAAAACGTAGCAGGGAAGAAAATTAACGTTTCATCCTTTTGCTTTTCTGAGAAAAGGTCTAATACCGTGCTTTTAAAACGTTTGATGGTCTCGATTTAACACTCAGTCATTTGTCACGGCAGCAGAATAAATCACTGTGCACAAACTTAGGATTTATATTATATATATTTTTAATGCCGTGGATATACAGTTCTACCAAAAAAGGAAATGTTGTGTCCAATATGTAGTACATATCGTTCCAAGCCCTTGAGATTAATTCACTGTTTATAGGACAGAAAAGGATATGTAAGAGAAGCCACGTCAATTATTATTTCTGCTGGACTATAACTTTCGAGTCTGGCCATTTTTTCCTCCCCAGAAGATTCTCCGTTTATAAAACCGGAGATATTTACTTTGGAAACGCGGAAGTCTTGCTCTAATGCCAGTTCTTCTCTTAGCTCTGACCTGGCCACGACTCCCATTCACTTCAGTGTTAGCTTTGTATGTTGGAGCCCTGAATAAGTGGCTGCTTTGACCCCTCAGCTCTGCTCAAACTCGGATTCTTGTCCGTAATGGACAAGATTTTTTAACGTGAAAGTTTTTGTGGGGTGACTGGAGAAAAAGCTTTTACGGGGGTTGGGAGCGCACGGCCCCAACCTTGTGAACCACGGCGAGGTGTGAAGCTGAGCCCCAGCTCTCTGCAGAGCGTGGGTGCTCCCTCACCTGCGCGCTCGCCCTCGGCCGTGGACTTGCTGCGCTGAGCGCCAGGGATGGGCTGGGGATGTCCGAACCCGGGATGGGGGTGAAGACCTGAGCTGAAACGTCCTGGCTGAAGCGCCATTCACCTGAGTGCCAGCAGTCTCCACAGAGTTCCTGGATATAATTCGCACTGATAGTGTTTCATCCACACACTTTTCTCCCTGACATTTTTTTTAAGAATCAGAGGCCGAAGGAAAAGCAGCCCGTCTCCACTGTAAGCCCAATGGATACAGATAGGGTGCACCCCCTCAGCTCTAGCCTTCAATCCCTTTTCACACGGCTATAGCGGCTCTGTACTCCCAGGCTTTTTCAAGGGGTTAAGCTGCTAAAATGTCCTGACAGCTTAAGAAATGAATGAGGGTTTTTTCAGCCATGAAGAAAGGGTATTTAATAACCACGCTTGGATGGCATCATGCTTACATGAAACGAGTCAGGACACTTAGGTTTAACAATCAGTAACGTCGCATTCGGTACAGTAAATGCCTGGATGTATGCATATATAATTCTATCCCCCCTTGACTCTGAGCTTGCCTTATTTATCCCAGGTTACCTGGGCAATTAAGGTAAGGACTGCTCAGCAGACACCGATACCCCGCTGCTCAGGCATGGCGAATGGGGACGGAGCAGTGCGCTAACAAAGAGAGAGAGGTGGTCAAACAATTTGAAGAGGGGTGAATGGGACTGGAGGTGGATGGATGGATGGATGGATAGATGGATGAATGGAGGCAAAGAGGGAGAGGAAGAAGTATTCAGCGGTCCACCCTTATATCCGCATTTGAAAATTTAAGTTTAGGTGTCTGTCTCTAGCCAACTTTCAGTTAATCCGTAACAGCTGGTAGTGGTGCTAACGTCTAGTGATTAGAAGTTACTCTATTTAGCATGCTGTATCCTTCTTCCATGGGTTTTGGTTACAGGTTATACGATTAGGATTGCGAGAACAGTAGTGAACTAAACTTCCCAGTAAGAGGTCTTCACACCAGGGAAGTGTTACTTTGCTGCAGCAGCCCTGCCTCGTCAGTCATTAGGAAGCTGCAGGTTGTCAGAGGCTTCTCTTGCGCGCACACACGCGCAGACACACACACACGCACACACACAAAACCACAGCACTAAAACTAAATTAAGAAGCCGATGATTAAGACAAGCGTCTACGAGGCCTGTCATTTCAGCATCCTTCCATCATAACATTGTGGCACCAAGAAATTTGCTTGAAAACCCTGGAAAAAATGTCTATGGGAGCGCCTTGTATTTGAGATAGCTTAAATGTTAACATCAAATGTAGACTGGGAACTGCCTCGGATGCAAGATAGTATTCCAGAGAGGACACAAGTGCTGCAGAGATCTTTGGGCTGTCCACACACTCCTGAAACTCGGGTGAGTATCTTTCCCTTCTATTGAAGCAGGTACGCAGGCACTGTGTGAATCGAACTGGACCATGTTTGAAATCCGCAGCTATGTTCCTTTCGGAGTCTTCGGGGAACTCCCCCTAAAGATAGATCTGTAATGAAAAGTCCCTACTGGATGACTAATGGTTATTGGCACTCAGTGCCCCTTTAAGGAGAGCAGCACATATTGTGCCAAAGACCTTGCAAGCACCCTTTAAATACAAACATTTTAAGTCCCCCTCCCATGCATCCCCACCCCTGTTGTTTTCGGGCTAGTTGTGTTGTATCTCCTCTTCCCCCCTCCTTTAAGCTCTCTCGTCTTCCCTCCCCCCACCCCCATTCAGAACTAATTGCTCAGTTGCTTAAATGTTTCAAGAAGAGCTAAATTTCTCCATCCGATGATCTTTTGAGAAGCTGCACTGTACCATAAAGAACAGCCAGCGGGGCACTGTATACCTTTGAGAAGGCTGCGCAGCTAGAGAAGAGAGCGCGTTAAAACAATGCCATTAATCGACTAGGTGCAAAGAGTTCCCCTAATGCTGAACTTTAGGAAGTTTCTCGGACGGTAGAGGTTGCACAGAAATGTGGAAATGGGAAGCTGTTGCTACAGGGGACAGCTTTGCTGGTGCCGTAAGCGTAAGACAAGACAGAGCAGTGACAGAAAGAGATCTGAATAAGCATCGGGGGCTGCGTTTTCCACGGCGGCTACACGGGGTGGAGAGGTCTGAAATTAGCTACCTTTATTAGGAGCTAAAGCTTTGATTTATTTATTCCTATATCTGTAGAATAGCATCCATAGAAAGCCTACCTATAGAAAGTAGAGCATCCATTAGATTTTGTGTGTCAGAATTTTTCGAAACAGAATATTTTTACACTCTCTGCCAACTTTAACGTTAAGACGTGCCATTAAAAAAAAAATCCTAAATTTAGACGTACTTTTATATGTGTGCGTTTAAGAGTCGTCACACCTGCCTATGTAATACGTCCCATCGCATAACAAAAAAGAAAAAAAAAAAAGGAAAAAAAAAGCTCTTCCTAATTTAAGAATCTAAACGGAAATTAAAATATCCCCTAAGAGTTATCCACAGAGCTATGCAGGCGATGACAATAAGACGTGGGGGAGAATGGGCAGGTTAAATGTCGCATGCTGTTCTCGAGGTTTCAGTACATCATTTTATTTTCTCCAGTGTTTACTGGCAAAACATTCTTGGCTAGCACAGCGCTTTTGCCGGAGAGACTTCCAGGTGCTCTTTGACTCCTAAGAAACTCTCGCTATGATATTTTCATGGCGTGGCTCTAAAGCTCCTTAGCCTCTTATAATCGTAATCTTTAGCGAATGACACATGGATCTGGTTTTGCAGTTTTTCGGTAACTCGAGAGGAAAGACGTCCCCCCCGCCCCTCCGGGCCCCCCCCCCGGCCCGCTCCCCCTCCCCCAGCACAAAGGCAGCCACCGGCCCTCCCCGGGGTTTATTTCACCCGAGCGCTCCGAAAAAGCCGGCCGGGCGCGGGCTCCCGGGCGGTGCCCATCCTACCTGACCGTGCCGAGCCGTGCCGAGCCGTGCTGTGCCGCGATGCCTGCTCGGCGCCCCGCCGCAGCCCGCTCCTCGCACCGCGCTTCCACCGCACCCCTTGGCTTATAGCGGAATCTCGGGCTCGGCGAGATGAGCTGCGGATGCGATTTTTAGGGCCTACAAAAGCGCAACATCCTCCCCTCTCCCCCCTCAGCCCCCCCGGGGCCTCCTTGTAACCATAGCAAAATGCTGGAGGTAGCACAAAAGACATAAACAGCTATACGCCCGTCTACGAGAAGGCACTTGGCGAGCCTCGGAGCAAAGCCGATTTCGGCTTCTCCATGCCCGGGGCTCGGGCAGGAGGAGGAGGTGCCGGGCGAGGGGCTGCCGCTCGCTTCGGGCACGGGGTCGGAGATGCAGCTCGTTCGGGCTGCAAGGAGGCTCTGGGGAAGCAGACTTGGCTTGCTCCTCGGTCCCCGGCATGAGGAGGGCTCGCAGGAGTGGGCTCTTTATGTCGGTTGTTCTGAACACTTTGTATATTGGACAGGGTGGTCTCCGTGTTCTTTTTCTTTCTTTCTTTCTTTCTTTCTTTCTTTCTTTCTTTCTTTCTTTCTTTCTTTCTTTCTTTCTTTCTTTCTTTCTTTCTTTCTTTCTTTCTTTCTTTCTTTCTTTCTTTCTTTCTTTCTTTCTTTCTTTCTTTCTTTCTTTCTTTCTTTCTTTCTTTCTTTCTCTCTCTCTCTCTCTCTCTCTCTCTCTCTCTCTCTCTTTCTCTCTTTCTCTCTTTCTCTCTTTCTCTCTTTCTCTCTTTCTCTCTCTCTCTCTCTCTGTCTCTCTCTCTCTCTCTCTCACCCTCCCTCCCTCCCTCCTACCCTCCCTCCCTCTCTCCCTCTCTCCCCTCTCTCCCCTCTCTCTTCCCTTACCCGCTTTCTCCCTCTCTCTCACCCCCTTTCCCTCTTTCTCTCTTTCGCGGAGAGAGGGGGGAGTGATGGTAAGGGGCTTGCTGGATGATTATAACTGCTACCACTTATAAATAAGTTTCTTGGGGAAGGGCTGATATCGTACCCTTGATATCAGTGGGTGTGTTCATGTATTATTTTAATATGATATGTCTTTTATACAGAGCTTGTTTTCCTCCTCCCTCCCTCCCCAGCCCACCCTCCCACCCCCCGCTTTGTTTCTGGAGTTTGTTTCGCTTTTAGAGCACCAGCACAAACAAACAAACACACAAAAATGACTGGCAACAAGTTAAATCCCATTTATGTCCCTCCCACCGAGCACGGACGGTGCCTCGCTAAAGCCTGGGGTTTGTAGGTTTGCCTCGATAATAATTTGACCAAGAAGGAGAAGCGGCTGCAGACGGACTTTCCGTGCAGTAACAATGCGGAGAGGAAAAATGTTGAAAGAAACATTTCTCCCGGGATGCATCTCCTTTATGTCTTTTCTCCTCTCCATTCTTTTAGATGGGGCGCTCGTGTAGACTTGTGAGCACACACACACACACCGAGGTTTTGTTTCCTAGGGAGTTTTCAGAAAACAATGTTTATTATAACCAAGCTATAAACTCCACCTAAATAATGAAATCATGCCGTAGCTGCGGAAACTCCAACACATAAATAATTTCCATTTGCCTACTAGCAGAATACTAGGAGAGGATGGCATTGCACTTTATTTTCATGCTCATTTCCAAACATCAATAAAAGAGGCGTAGAGAAAAGGCGCAGGAGTCCTTTTCCACGTTGGACGGGATATAACGATATCCGTTTAGGAATAGATCACATTTTTCTCCCCTTCTGAGGCGAATACAAGCTAATTGTGTGGCTATAATATACTGAATCTGCAAAAAGGCAAGGAACATTTTCTCACTGAGGGTCGTCATGAAGTCTCACTAAGGGGCTCAGTAAAGGGCTCTTGGAGTGAGCCACCCGGATTCCAGTGCCTTAGCTTATCTTTGCCTTACAGTACAAAGAATTGCGGAAAAACATTCGTGTTTGCCTATGCTGAATGCACCTTAGAGATACCTTTTCACGCAATCGCACGGTTTGCAAATGATAGTTTAACTTTATCTGTTGTGGTGGGCACGTGTTTTGTCATATGAAATTAACTTGTGAAAGCCTTTGTATCATTTCTTGATTTGTGTTTGGCGACAACGCGGATCACATTTTATCGCGTTGATGGTTGATACAATTGCTAAATTAAAGGCATGTTTTCGGCTTTGAAAAACAACAACAACAACAAAAAACAACCCTCTGAGAGCTCATCCTTAGCAAAACAACCCAAAGAGCAGTATAATAACGCAGCTCAATATTTTTCTGAGTGTGCGGTATCTGCATATAGTTCTGTATCATTCTGTGTCTCTGTTGTATGTGCCTCAAGATATTCAAGTAGCTCTTGGACTCGTTACCTATAATCGTCACCTAAAGGAACATATGAACAGTATACGGATAATCGCTCTAATTGCTTGGAGGAATGTAATTGGCGTTATATATATATATGTTTTTTTTTTTCTGTGTCTACCTGTTCTCCCGTGGTAAATATTAGCAATTGAACTGCTTGTCTTGACGTGTTTTACGTTTGAGCCCCACGAAGCACACCGAATCATTACAATAAAGTGATCAAACCTTATTATGCATGGCGCAGTTTTGTTTTCTCTTTTTATGTTCTGCTTCTCATCTCAAAGGACATCACGTTGAGCCAAGTGTTTTGATTTACGAGCTCCTCTGGACTTTGAGATTTTAAGTCTAAAGCTTTCAGTATGTTGGGGCTGAAATTATGATTTTCCACATTTCAAAAGGGACGAGGCTCTATTTATAAATGTTACAGAAGGTTTCGTTACTTCAGGAACAACAAAACAGGAACAGAGCTGCAATTTTCAAGAAAATAGGATTTCAAAATATAGAAATAAAAAAAAAAAAGTAGTGGAGACGATGTATAATTCAATCAAATTACAGAAAATTGCTTTAAAATTCAGAACAGTAGCTATCCATTATGTCTCTGTTTTATTAGTGACAAGTACAATTACTCTAAAATAAAGAACACTGGTGAATATATAATTGGCTGTAATCATGTTAGTGTTTGAATAAAAATGACGGGGACATTTAACACTTTGACAACAAAATGTTCAGAAACAACTTATTTATTCAAACAGTTTTTATTTGCATCCACGTGAAGGAGAAACACACTTTTGCTTACGATAAATCAATGCTTTTTCACTTTCAATAAATATATAACTAAAAAAGGATTATTAATTATTTTATTATCCAAGGCTTAATAAAGTCTCCTGAGTACGACTCTGTCATTATTGATTACTCAGTACCCAAAGGACGCCATCTACAGGAAAAGGTCTTCAGGCTTAGCACAAATCTAATCACTGTTGATTTAAAAAAATAATAATATAAAAACAGAGTTAATATTCTTCTATAAACCCGACTCCGATTTTACCCACCGCACCGATCACAATATTTGCTTTGCAATAGCTTCTTACTATTCAGGTTGTTGTAATTTGACACAGTCTAGGAATCTGTTACAAGAGGCCTTTTCTCTGAGATACGGCATTTAAAAAATAAATTGAACTCCAGGAAGAAACACTTTTTCTCCTTGTAAAGTAGCTCTTTTCTCTCAGGGGTCCCTGAAAATGCAAAACACTCCGTGAGATCTCTCCCTTCAAACCAAGGGTGTGGAAGATGCTTGCAAAAGTGCCCTGAAAACAAAACAATTTGACCGATAACAGTTTGTGCCATGGAATTGTGCCATAGAATTAACTAACATTTCTTTAACTTTAATTTAACTTATTTTCTTCTGCGTAAAGACAATAAATACCAGCTATCCCAGGTGCAATTTCATCTGTTCTTGCAATACATCCTTTGCCCCTTACCATGGTACTTAAAGGTGCAATTTAGCTGTATTGCTCCTTTCATAACCCTTGCTGGGAAACTCATCGAACTAGAGTGTCCTTTAATATTTTGATCAGACAACTACACACCTATGGAGGTGTGATATATCCTCCGTGCTACCACTCCAATACCCTAATTCAAACCATGAAAAATAGAGGGAAGGTAGAAGAAAGTTTTAAGACTCCTCTTTCTGCAATATTTCTTTTTGTTTCTTTGCTTTAATCCCTAACGAATCTTTCTTCTCCTACTTTTATTTGTCCATTTCTTATTTATCTTCCACTCTCGACAAGTTTCCAAATGCCTGCCCTTTTGCCGCGTGTGTCCCTAAGAGCCCGGATCCCAAAGTGCCCCGTGCAGCCCCTCACTCCCGTGGCGGTGAAGCGCAGCGCAGCCCGGGTGCTCCACAGCCGTTTCCCCAACCTCTTCCCTTCCTATGCGGGTCCTGCCAGCCCTCGCGGCTCCTCGCAAATCAAGTACCTCCGGCTTCCCTCTGTTTAACTCAGGCCAGAGGTCTGGATGGGCTTGGAAAAATTCAGGTGTGGATTAATCTGTGCAGTGAGGAGTCAAAAGCAGCTGTGCGTTGGCACAAAGGCTGGGAAAAACTACCCACGGTACACTCTCGATTTAATGCGTTGTTTTGAAAACCGAGGACAAAAGCCGGGAAACTTTATTATTATTCGTGCTTCGACTGGAACCTCACTCAAAGTTTACGCCCGAGGTCTCCCTCTATCTTCTCACTTCGTAGCACTGACAATGAATGCCCCAAATCGAGAGAGACTGTGCAGCATCCCTACTTTTAAACTTCGGGAAATCCTAAGAGGTGCGGTGCGCATCCCTCGGACCGGCCGCTCCCGTAGGACCCGCGGGTCCCTCCCCGCCGGCAGCCGAGGCGGGAGCTCCCCTCCGAACCGGGAGGTCTGTCATTTCTCGGGTGCCTCGTACCAAACCGCAGATGTCAGCCTTTCCCTACGTGTTCGGGCTGCTAATGCGGGCACTTCACACAACAGAAATGCTCATCTCTGGAGCCTTTCCCAGGGCCAGCCGCGCATTTCGCGCGTCGCCTCTGTCAAGGGCGGCCCCGGGGAGCGGGCGGGGGAGCCCGGGGTGCCCAGCAATGCTGGTTCAGCACCCCCCCCCCCCCCCCCCAGGCGCCCAGCACCCCGGTCTGCCCTGGGTTGCCTCCTGCCACCCTTCCCCGGCCCGACCTCTCCAACTCCCTGCGGGTGCTCGGCTCCCGGGCTCCCAGCCCGACACCCCCTTTGCCGACAGCTTCCGCAGAGACAATTTGTTTCGGCCCAATTCACACACAAACTGCCTCACCTAACACCCCCCGCCCCCATGACACCAACAGAGGGAGAAACCCGCAGAACCCTCCCCGTCCCCGGGACCCTCGGGACTCCCCCCTCGAGCCCCGGTGGAGGGGCTCCCGCCGTCCCCCTGTCCCCTCCCGAGGCTGAACCGAGCCGAGCCGTGCCCGGGCCGGGAGGGGAGCCGGGCCGCCCGCCCTCGCCGCCTGCCCGCGGAGAGGGAGCCCGATGCGAACGGCGCCGGCGACATCTAGTGGCCCGCGGTGGGCAGCGCAGCCCCGCCGTGCGCGGCCGGCAGCCGGCCCGGCAGGAGAGGCGCTACCTGGGCCTCCCGCCCGCCCGCCTCCCCAGGGGTTCTCGCACCCCTCAGCCTGCGGCTTTCCCCGTGATTCTGCTAAGGAGCGGGCACAGCTCTTCCCCCTCTCTCTCTGTTTTCGCCCTCCCAAAAAAAAGGTTCCAAAGTTTTCCGTGCAAGTTTGAAATCAATACAAAACGCGCGCTCCCTTTCCGAGGTGTCCTTTTTGCGTGTTCACCCCCACGGGGCACTGAGAGACAAAAAGATGAAAGCTCTTTCCCCTTCTTCTTCCCCACTAAGGACCTCCATGGGAACAAAGGAGCAGCGCGGGGGGGGGGGATGGCCCTTGCCACCTTCCCCCTCCAACGCGCCCCCGGGCCGGCACCACCCCGCAGCACTGCCCGTGCCTTCGGGGGCACTTCCCGGAGCCCTGAAGGAAGGAACAAGTAACTAAATAGAAGCAATATTGTTGAGACACCGCTGGCAAAGCGAGCCCATCCTGTTTAAATCGCAGTGTCAGCTCTCATTAACAGCTCAAGTCATCTTTTCCCCCGGGCAGACCTCGTCTGCTCTATCGACTTAATGGCAAACAAAACACACGTTTGCGCTCCGTTCTTACAGCCGCGTTCCTCGCCTCGCAAGAGCGGGGCAGGCTTCGTCCGTAGTCTGAGGGGCTCCCCGAAGGGGGGCCGGGTCCCTCGGCCCTCCCGGGGGAAGGTGGCGAGGCCCGGCCTCCGTCGCCCTCCTGCCCGGTCGGGGAGCTGCAATGGCAGCCGCGGGGAGAGGCTGGGAGGCTGAGCCCAAGGCAAATAGTGGCGGGTATGTTCAGCCAAACTTAGCAAAGCACAATGGGCTCTGCGGGAAACTTTGGGGGTTATTTGTGCATCAGGTGAAGCGCTCAGCGGCGCGGAGCCGGCTGCCAGGACCACGGCACCGCCCGGGGAAGCCGGCCGTGAGGAGCCGAGCACGCTAGGCAATAACAGGCAACAGACTGAGTGTTTCAAGGCAACTCAAAACAAACAAACAAGCTCTCCCGACTCTCCCGCCGGGAAGGTGGCTTTGATAAGGAAACAGGGGAAGTTTTCAAGAGCTGCAGACACTTTTGCAAATGTATTTTAAGTCCTCTGTGCAGAACAAGCCCTTTTATTTTTTTTTCTTCTCCCCTGACACAATGGAGGGGGGATGGTGTACCAGCCTCACAGAAGGAAGGAATACATTTCTCACCCAGTGAAAGCAGAAGTCCCTAGGAGTGGTGACCTGACCTGAATAAGGGAGCGGATTTTGGTGCCCGAAGACGCAGTGACTCCCTCCCCTGCCGCACCGCCGGGCTGCGGGTCTGGCACAGGGCACTGGGCTCAGAGCCCTCCCGACGTCCACCTCCTTACTTTCTTAAGACATCTTTCAGCCACCCCCCAGCTGACCACATATATATATGTATATATTTTCCTATTCAGAACACGCAGCTCAAGAGGCCCGGCGCAGAAGCGGCACTGCCCAACCAGTGCCGGGCCTGGGGCGCTCCCTGCGCTGCCGCGGAGCGGGGCTGCAGCCCCAGGAGCCCCCGCAGCCCCCGCAGCCCCGGGCCCGAGGAGGAGGGCCCCAAACTTTCCCGCTGCCGAAGCGGCGTCGGCTCTCCAGTGCTTGGCTGTAAATAAAAGGCAGGCAGTGACAACACAGCCGTCCTGCAGTCAGAGCGGAGGCTGCCTCTGCACCTTTCCTCTGCAACACACGCCGTCAGCGTTTTAATTCCAGCTCCAAAGGGAACCTGCAATTACGAGCCCCCCTCGTCCCCTCCCGCTCACATTCTCTTGTTTGAAACGTTCTGCGAGGAAGGTTATTTGGACTGTGAGTAAAATCAAACAGGGAGTGGAGGAAAAAAGAAAAGAAAAAGCTCACAAAACCAACAACCCAGCAAACCCTTCCATTTGCTATTTACAAAACTCATTGTCATGCTTCGCTCAGGCTGTCTGCCTAGCTTGGGGAAATAAATGTGACTGAACCACAGACAAAGCCGATGCAGCTGTATTTGAATTTCTCCAACACTGTCAAACGTGCTCTTGTCTCAAAATTCTCGGAGTTGTTGTTATTATCACGATCATCATACCTAACGCGAACATAATCGAGAGAGGTGCTTAGCGGTTTATAGACCTCGCTCCGGTCGGGAATGCGCAGAAATTCCTACAGCAAAAAGCCAAAGGCTCCTCTTCCCTCCTGCTTGGAAGCCTTGGCAGATAAACTAAGGAAAACTTGAGACCTGTAATTTCCTTTTATTTATTTTTTTTTCCCCCTTTGGCCGTCCTTTGTTCCCGCAGAAGCAGGTAGATGTGACTGTCTAATTTTTCAGAGGATAACGCACAACTGGCAGCCGTGGAGGTGATGAAAACGAGAGTGCTGGTCTTTTGCAAGTGGAAGGGTTTCCCGTGGTGCTCCATGCCATCCGTCACCCAGCTTCCCTCTCTTGGGGACTATTAGGATCTCGCCAGCTTGTTTGACATCACCAGGGCTGTTACGGAGCACAGCCTCCTCTCGACTCCAGAGGAGAATGAGTCCTCTAGAAGAATGAGGAAAAACATACAGGGGCCACACGTGGTTTCCTGGCCTGAGGTGTTCGCCCTGGCCAGGAAGGGCAGCGCAGATGCCCCGCGCCCCGCCAACCCTGCGGACAGCTCGGCTCCGGGCTGCACCGCTCGGCGGCACGGGACGGCACGGGACGGGACGGGACGGGTGGGAGCCCCCAGCGCTCCGCAGCCGGCCCCGGCTCTCAACCGCACTGCTGCCCCTTCACACGTCCTCCGAGAGCCACCGGGCCGCTGCCCTGACAAGCGGCGCCTAAACCCCATGGCTTTGGGAAACCGGGGTCCTGAAGGCTGGGGCACCGCCGCCCACGCTAGCAGGCGTAAGCTCGGAACTGGCCTTCAGCCTGAAGAGCATCTCCCCAGTCCTCCTTTCTGCCATCCTGTTCCTCGTTGCCACACTTGTCAGAGGACGTTCCTGAGCCGTTCTGCGGGGAAGAGGCGCTGTGTCACTTCTATCCAGCAGGACCTTCGCCTGGTGGCACGGCCACCCTTCCTTCAAGGCATGCTTCATTCCTCTACCGCTCTCGGTGGTTTTCGTTGCACGGTGTCCTTCGGAAAAATGGAAGCAGGGAAATGAAAAGTAATGTGATCAATTATTATTTTTATACCATATTTATGGACGGGTTGAAGTAATAACTGTTATTTGCTTTGTCGAAGTGTTTATTTCACACTTGGTATATTTCCTTACAATTGGAGAACCGACGTGGGAAAAATAAGCACAAATAAATTAAAGTAACGAAAATACGTTTCTAGCAAAAGGCGATCCTTCTCCTGTCTAATTTTCCTGGGTGTATTTCTTCCTCCTGACATCAATTCAAACCAACGAAAGGGCTAAATAGATTAGTCTCTAGCCCTCAGGACAAGCAAGAAGCAAAATAATCATTTGCTTGTCTGGACCCTTCATAAAAAAAAACTTCTATTTTTTTCAATTCGGGGATAAGGAATAATCCAAAAGCAGGGCAACCGGCACGATGGAGCCCCGGCGGGGCTCTCCAGGGTCCGGCCCCGATACCCCTGCTGTGCCCCACTCCAGCGGGCTCCCCTGTCCTCCCTCTCTGCCCGGAATGCTGGGCATCGCCTCTCTCCCAGGCGCGGGGCTCCGAGCTGCTCCAACCCCTCCTGCCCTCCCTTTGTCCCCTTTGAGACTTGTTGACTTCTCTAATTTGTTAGCAGCACTTCGGCCGCCCTCCTCCGCCAGCCCCCAGTGCACGGGCTGAATGATGCCAGGGCCAGGGAAATGCCCGCCACGCTGAGATTTCGCAGCCGTGATGATAGCGCTATCATGTGCGTGTGTCACATACAGCATGTACATCAGGGTCACCTCCGCGATGGGGACAGGAAAGGGCGGGGGAGAGGAGAATTAAAAAAAGATTCAGCTCTGCCGTGTGTGTCAAGGATCTCAAGCAGAATAGTGCTTGATACCAAGGTAACACCTGCTTATTGCCGGCTTTTGGTCTTCTCTGAATAGCTTTATTACCCGCACTCCAGCAGTATTTTATCTCCAGCGATCGTGTGCAACAGTGCCACAGGTTGGGTAACCAGTGCTAGCAAAGGGAAAAAAAAAGGACCCTTGGCATGACCAAATCCGCCAGCACGCCCCGAGTCCAGGCAGCCGGCACCGCCCCGCCGCGGGGCCGGGGTCTGCTGGGGGCCGGGACCGGTGCCGGGAGCGCTGCGGGCAACCCGAGCCCCGGGCAACCTGCAGCCCCCGCCGCGCTCTTTCCGCCCGCTCCAGCTGCCCGACGGGTCTTGAGGCTGAAGCACCAGGTCCTGGGCAGGACAGGGCAACCTATCGGTCCCTCCAGGTGAGATTGCTATAAACACGTTACATCGACCTCTGTGAAACATGCAGTCTCCAGTCTGTTTCCTCTTGTGGGGACAGCAACGTCACTAGCTTTTCACTAGCTACCCAGTCTTTGTTCTGTGCCCAATATTAGGTAGGTTCAGAGCCTTCGATATGTTCCTCCCTGTTCGGCGGTTGGGGCTGCCTCCCAGAGAAGATCTCACCAGCTCCAGAAGATAGCTGCTCTCAGTGTGCTTCAGGGCCATAGCTTTGTGCCCTGGCTCTTGAGGGCAGGGAGAAGGAACGAGGAGGAAGCTCAGCACTCACCTGGGCCCTCATCTGAGCCCCACAGATCCTTCCATGCAGCCACATCCCTTTTGCCACACTACTTGTGCTTGAGCATCAGGCACCCCAGGGAACCTGCTGGGTTCCCGGCTCGGTCTATCAGTTCGCGTTCCTATAGCCCACTGGAACCAGCTGGGCTGAGTGAGGGCATCCTCTGCTCTCTTGGGAAAGCCAGGCCACTGGAAACACAGTAGTTGGAGGTAAGCATGTTGACAGTCCTGGAAGAAGGGAGAGAATAAAGAAGGAAGGTGCTTTTCTTGAGACCCCAGTTCTGGGGCTAGTTTGGTATGGGGTGCTCGAAAAAGCTCCAGCAATGCTATAGCTGGCATTTAGATAAAGTGCTTCCAATTCATGAGCCAGTTAATTCTGCTGGTAGCTGTCTGAAATTATAGCCCAATCTTTCAGACAAAGTAAGGCAGATAAGTTAAACCTCTATAAAGTTTATAACCACAAATTACTTTTTTTTTTTTTTTTTTTCTCAAGTGAACTATTTTAGTTGAGGTAGACGGATTACTTTGTATAATAATAAACCATCTGAAAGCTACCGGGAAGTTTCCAACACATAAAAAATGGCAATCTTATTTAAACTCTGGGAAAGATAATTGTCTGCCCTTGCTGTATGTTTTGCATTTTTGAAGTATATCTTTTAAGGCATAATATACATTTTGAAATCCCATATATGCATCTTTACAATAGTAATGGCTTTCCACAAGCTCTGTGGGAGGTGACATTTCAGCAAGATACTTCCCCTTGACTTTGTTTATTCCAGCAGTTTAAATTCTACCTCTGGTGATAGCTGTTAACTTGGCAATGTGAAAAGTGCTACATGATGTGTACTGTGCTCAGTCAGCTCATCAGAAGCTTACCAATTATGACTGTGGAGCCCATTCTTCCTGCCACAGCATGCCACCCACCATGCATGCCTGGGACAGCCGATCTTCACATGTGAATAAAATCTGAAAGTATGCACACATTTACCCAGAGCCTGAACAAAGCAGGCACAATAAGTCTGGTGCATCCTAGGAGCCTTTTTGTTTCTCACACAGCTCATACATAAGCAGTTGTAGGTCACCTCCTGCTCCCTGCCTGTCTTGGAAATGTCAAAAAAGGGAGGTATCACAACCCCAGACTGCAAGGGGATGAGCTTTGTACCTATCAGGCAATCAGGATGCTTGTGTTGTGGGCAGGGGACCACACTGCTAGGATGGCTGTGAAATAAGATGCTCTTGCTGTCAGAATTACACATCTCATCTGTGGCTTGGTTCTCATCCACGCCTGGAAGTAGATTGTTGACTCAAATAACAGAAATATGCTGGACGGGCTCATGAGCTGGGCACCTCCACATTATGAAATGAAGAACTTTGTTAACAAAAGCCTTTGTAAGTCTACTTCCCCTGGATGAAATCTGATCTCTGTTTAAGGTCTCCTAATGACATCAGTGAGGCAAGACTTAATTGTAGACAGATGCTATTTGTCAAGCATGAAGTGAGCATTCAAGATTCAAAAATAATGTTACCTTTGAGCATTAATTTTTGTTTGGAATATCCCACTGAACTTGCAAAATCCAGATTGCACTTTTTGTTAAACTGTGATTTGCACTTATCCAAAGACATTATTTTTCTTTATTTTGAAGCAACTATTTACAAAGCATTTTAGTGCCAGACTCTGTCACCTTTGACTGTAGTCTCTTTTGCATCAGCTAAAATAGAAGTAACTCTGTTCAAGTAAGCAGAGTAACACTAGTGAAAAACCAGAATAAATAATCAGAGAATCAAGCCCTTTGAATAGCAAATGACTCCATAAATAGTCCCATTGATTTCAGTGGTATTTCATGGCATAAGTAGCTACGTTAATGGAAACAGCATACTAGACCCTTAGCGCACGGACAGAGGAAAAACAGAGCTTATAATTATTTTCAAAAAAATATTCCATGGTGTATTATTCAATTGATGCGTTACTAGCTTATTGTATGACTTACCAAGGACAAAATCAAGTGAGTTGACTACAGCAATGACTTCTCTGTTAGCTGCTATGGCGATTCAAGATACCTGTGGCAAGAAAGTTGTTTCCCTTATTTAAAATACAGAAAGCAAATAAAATCACTCCAATGGAATGCTTTACATTACTCTTAAACAAATGCTTCTTTCAGCAAGAAATAACTGCATTTTAGTGAATGGAGTCACCCCTTTTTTGCAGTTTTATGGGCAGTATTGAAATATGAGAATGTCATAGTACGGTTTCCTCTGGCTCTGTTGCTCTGGAGGACTTGGAGAAATTCTGTTGCTTGGTTTTCCTTGAAATTTACTTGAAAAACAAAGTAAGGTCCAAGTATGCTTTCTTAATTATGTTTCTTTGGCTAAACACATTTCAAAAAATAGTGTTGCCTGGAGGAGTTTCATGGCGTCTTTATATGAGAACTGCATCTGGATTCAGAGAGTAGTGAAACACCTACCTAGCTTTGAGAATTCTGGAGTCAAGAAGACTGTTGCTGGGATCTAATTGCTTTTCTGTGGACCCTGTTTTGAGTGTGACTTTGGATGGCTTGACTCCACTTAGGGAGCTGGAATAGGATGCATAAAAACAGAGGAAGAAAGCGTGACGATCAGGGGAGCATCACAGCCTGACTAGCAATGGCATCAGGTCCCCACATCTTCCTGCCAGTACTGCATTTGCTGTCAGCATACTCAGGGGTACAGGTGATACATTTCAAGCATTCAATAGAGGATGGTGCACCCACGTACACAGTACTCCTGAAAACTTTTGTAATTACAGTAATTCTGATGAAACCACATCAGCTCTGTCCTTGCCTTCCTCTCATCACTTTTCTTTGTATTCTCTTCTTGTCATATCACATAGTAACTATAAAAAATGCTTTGTCCATAACACAAACTCCCTGTTCTAAATGCTGCTCTGCTATCAGCAGGAACAGTATTTCAAATAAGCTGGTGGGCATTTGCTTCTATGAATAGCTGCTTCTTTGCTCATGCTAGACTGTAAAAAGCTCATATGTATCTTTTGAGTGCACATTTTTCATTAAGAACCTCCAGTGCACAAAAGGAAGGGGTCATGAAAGGAGGAAAAAAGAGATTTCTTGCTTTCTTGCAAACAGTTCTCCGCTGTGTTTCCCCAGTTATGACCAAGCTATAGCTATTTTCTGTTGCATGTGGAACATTCATATTCCCAGGAAGTTTTTAAAGGAAGGACTTTGAATAAAGTCATACAGTGCTGATTTTTCAATACTAGCTGAAAGTAGTCTACCATTTTTCTCTTTCCATGTAACAGTGAAATGACATAAAAGGGATAAAATGTCTCTTCTCTATCAGGTGAGAAGGCTATGTACCAACCCCCACATATGCTGCCCACACTGTTATCCCACAGCTGAGGGGGAAGAAGGTCAGTCTGGATCTCCAGATCAGGGGGAAAGACACTGTTTGTCTGCTCATAATGTACATTGCAGCAATGGTTGGAGGAGAATTGTCTTCTGCAATTGACTTTCCTGTTTGGATTAGGAATAAGGTCTTGCTTAGGCTTCTATAGAATTATTGCCCTTGAAATAGAAAACAAAGGAAGGTAATGAGATATTTGTGAAAAAATACAGCAGTGAAGGACTCCTGAGAATGGATTTCTCAATTTCTCACAACCTCACTACAAACCTGAGGGATACTTGGTGGTAGCTGCAGTTCTGTCCCTGTGGAGGTCTTTACAAGGTGGAACACTAACATTAAAAAATAAGTAAGATTTTAGCTTACAAATCAAAGGTTTCCCAAGCTCCAGAAAACATAAAAGAAGATTCAAATTATGCTGTTTTCTGAAAATCAATTGTTTTTAAGCAATCTTGTAACACTGAGCAGGGAGAGGGATGATGCTTTGTTTACGATTTTCTGGTGTTTGGATAAGTTTTGCTATACTTATCAAAATTATTATTATTATTATTATTATTTTGAAAATAATTTCTCACAATCTTTTCTTGACTGAGAGATTGTGTTATGTCTTACTATATTCCCCAAACCAACATGTTGTATAAACACTGTGAGGCTTTTAATTTTCTGAACTGAAACAAGTTTTCCCTTTCCCTTTCCCTTTCCCTTTCCCTTTCCCTTTCCCTTTCCCTTTCCCTTTCCCTTTCCCTTTCCCTTTCCCTTTCCCTTTCCCTTTCCCTTTCCCTTTCCCTTTCCCTTTCCCTTTCCCTTTCCCTTTCCCTGCTCTCTGTCTTTTTTTCCCCCTTTTTCTTTCAAACCAACCAACCAACCAATGAACTAGACTATATATATATATATATATTAATTTTTTTTTAGCCCTTCTCTGAGATAAATTTGCTAACCAAGATAGTACCAGCCAGGCAGCCCAGCAGTCCAGTATTCTCTAATTACTCACAAAGCTCCCCCTGCAATATCAATGTAACTTGATCTTACTGCATCAGTAACATAGCATCCGGTTTTACGAGCTTTTTTTACGAGTGTAGCATGAGAAGGAGTGAAAATTGACAGCAAGTTGACAGAATACTACTGGGACCATTCTGGGGTCCATCACACAGTCATCTTATCCATTTACCTTTAGAAAACTAATAAATTTGCCATCAGATTAGCTGTTACAAGGAGATGACTTAAGGTAATTTTTAAAATTTTTTTGTTGTGAATGAGGTTTCCCTCTTCAGCCACCAGAATTATCCTTATGTATACATAAGATACATGAAAACAGGTGGGTGAAAATAAAATCACATGAGAAGTAGAAAATATTTTTTTTTGTTTGTGTGCATGCCTTGTGCTGAGTGCTGTGGGGTGCTGTGACTGCTCAGATGCTATCACACTAACTGCAATATCATGTAGCTGTGTATCTCCTTCAAGCTCCTCTGCAAAATTCTGTAGTGTGATCCCTTAGCTGGCTGTGTTCAATCTATACAATCTAAAATGAAGATGCATTTTCTTTTAGATAGTAAGCTTATTTTCTGTTCCTATTGGTGTTCAAAAGTCATTGTAAAAGGGAGTTATTTTATCATCATAGTTCCTTGTTTGTGTTTTGGCTTCTGTTTTCTTAACAGAAATAATAATACAAATTGTTTTGTGATGAACAGAGCTAATGAAATGATCTCTTGAGGATTTATATTTGATATTCTTACATCCCTTTCTTAGCCCTATTGTCACAGCCTTGTCCATTTATGCTGAGCTTGAGCTTTATGCCCAACTCCATTAGACTTGCTTTCCCAGTCCCCTCATCAGTCTTTCATGTCTTCAGATATCAGCTAGGCAGAAGGCATGATATCCTTAGTAGCTGAGAGCTACATTTGCACTGATGTGTTGGAAGAATAACTGCTGACTGGATAGCAAGAGATCAATGAAAAAAGATCATCAGCCACAACTGATGTTCTATTATGAGTAGGACATTAACCTGGGTCTGTGTCCTCCAGCCAGGTGCCATATCTGATGAAAGCTGTGAGATTTCTCTGTAAGGTGTTGAGCTCCTTCTAGTCTTTGTCTAAAATCGGCCAACAGTTTTGGAAATTATGAGGAGCGGGGAGACTGAAAGGAAAAGAATCAATGAATTAATAGTGCAAAATCTGTAATTTTTCAAATGCATGTAAAATCCCAAACAATTTGTCTCTCAGAAATAAAATAGATTTTAATTGAAAATGAATAGAACTCATATTCCTAATTCTTACATGTATTTTGAAAATTCTAAGAACATCTTTTGACAGAGTTGGAGCAAGAGAAAAACTCATCTTGTAAAGACATGATAACAAAATATGTTAACTATCAGTCCATCCTAGCTGGGAAAAGAACATTTGAATCATGGCACTGACACTGAAATGCTTTCTTTATTTTAAATTTGTGTCTGGCTCAGAACTTTGCACGCTTGCTGCGTGATTTTGACTATCTGCTAGCGCATTCAAGATGTATCATAAATTGCAGTATTGAAAACATATGTCACAGGGGAAAGAAATCTGTAATAATACCAGATGCCATTATATGATAATGAATTTCAGTCACTACTAACCTGGATAAGTGTTTTTCATAGGGAAACAAGTGGCAATTTTACAAAAGAAAATTTTGTGCAAAACTTTCAAGTTTTTTAAGCCAGCCCTAGAAGAAATAATATACTTTGATCAATGGGAAAAATCAGCTGGGAATAATTTTGAAGCTGAATACATCTACTTTGATTAAACAAGGAGTGAAAGTAACATGGTAACAGTTTTCACATATGTAGGTGGGTGATCCTTTTAAGGCAGCAGTTTTAGGGTACATATTCATAAGAAAGAAGAAATAAAATACAGACAAATTTAAACTGAGTGTTTAAAACACTTCTAATGGCTAGAATATAATGGCTAGACAGCAAAGTCATTTGAAAAACAACAGTACAGGTTTTATTATCTGGGAAATCCAATAAAAGTTTGTCTGAATTATCAAAGGTACATAAGAAAGATATGTACCAAAGTAATATAGTTTTGGAGTGATATACTTTTGATGATCACATTAGTAATTCACAGTTTTAATTTCTGTGATTCTATGACTGAATCTTACGATGAGGTTGCTTTCTTCTTTTAGAGCTAGCTAGCAGATAAAATAACTGCATTGTGGCAACAAACCAGGTTACTGTTTGCATTTCATGGCCACTGAATATTTTGTTATTAGGACAAAAGTCTGTATGTTTCTTTCAAATTCTCTGTTTAAAGTAGGTTGTATTGTAGCTGGTGACTATTGTGTCCTGAAATGGTGTGATTATCTCCAAGGGAAATCTGCAAGAACACAACTACTTCAGGAATCTTTCATCAAGGACAAAGTCTATACCCACCCCTGTATATGTACAGAAATCTCCCTTAATGTAGAATTGTAATTACAGATCATATTTTAGTATAACTGGAAATAAACTATTTCTCTTTAGAAGGACAGAGGGTCAGTTGCATGATGTAGGAGCAAACACAGAAAACAAAACAAAACAAAACAAAACAAAACAAAACAAAAAAAAACAAAGCTGCAGGTTTCTAAACATGCAATATATTAAATAAATCCACATGAATAAACTCGCTTGATTCAGTGATGTTTTCAAGATACATGAACTGAAGAAGAATGTCAGTTCATAATAGGAAGAACTAGACTTTTGAATCAGAAGTATTTTGACTCAGTAAGGGTACGTGAGTAAGCTTGCAAATTCTTAACTGGCTTTTCAAAGCAAAAATAATTTATTTGCACTGTCAGAGATTTCACTGGAAAATAGGCTCATGTAAACAGGTAGGATGCAAATGTAACTTTCAGCTAGGATTACGTAGGTTGCTTGGCACAGTGTCACATAACTAGTTGCAGAGAATATCTTCTGGATTCATTGATGTCATCTGGATTTCTGTCACTGCTTTTAATGGGGACAGGATATCATGGATGTTTTTACAAAATTTCCAAAAGTCACAGACAAGATATTTTTAATTGAGTTTTGGCCTCAGGTATTTGCAGGAATAAGCAAGCTGATAGGCTTGATCAAGCACAGCCTTCCTTGTCTGTTGCACAGGTGGCCCTGACAGGCCAGTACAGGATTAAAAATGTTTTACAATAGGGCTTCTTCGTCTTGAAGACACAGCTGAACTGGTATATGGAGCAGGTAAAATCTTTTCATTTCTGGTGCTCTAGGCTGCTGTGTTAAGAGGCTTGGGAGATCCAGGCACAGCCAGGGCTTCCTGCATAGTGCCTGGTCCAAGAGGAAAGACATTTTCCTGAGACAAAGCTCAAGCTGTTTTCTGACAGATCCACGCCAACCAGTCATAGCACAGACACCCTGCTGTTAGTAAAAATAGTGCACAACAATGTTCAGTTAACATATAGTTCTTTCAGAAATGTGTTTACTTGGCATCATTTAAAGCAGCCCCAAGGCACCTTTGACCTCTTCTGAGACACAGGATTGTACAGGTCTGTTCTGCTGAACTGATCTATGGCACCATGCCATAGATTTCTTGTATGCAATACAGAGAGCTGTTTCTTATTGAATGGTTTGTTTTTCCAGCACAAATAAGGGTCAATCAACATTTTCAAATAACACACAAAAGCACCAGTTTTATTAGAATTTGTTTCTCTAACACTTGTGTGATGGTCCAGGAAAATCAACCCAAGATAATAGCAGGAATAATTGACCAAAGAATAGCAGTTTCTTTAATCAAGGGAACATGATGATTAAATCAAAAGCTTTAGATCTGTGGATATCATCAATTGTCTTTTGTCTATTAATAAAAATATGTCATCAGTGAATTTTAAAAAGGCAGTTGCTAGAGGGTGAAATGTGTACATGTAGATGGAGAAAGGTCAAAGCAGCATTATTTGTAATTAAATACATTGACTGTATTGTGGTCAGTTTTTCAAGTGATTTGGATTAAAATATATTACCAAAGTACAGAATTACTTATAAAGAAATATGCTCCAATCCTACAATTTCTCAACAAGTATGTTTCCCTTGGACTCTTTATTGTTGGGGGGGGGGTGGGAGGGAGGGATTCAAACTCTAATATTTTAATTAAAAAAAAAAAAAGAACAACAACAAAGTGTTGCTAATGAAAGGCTTGGTTTGCTTTAGAAACATTGGCAAAAATATCTCACTTCACTGAAGCTTGAGTGATATCAGAGCTTCCTGTTCCTGTGCTGTAGCCATATGGAAAATGAACATATTTCTGCAGATTTTATGCATAACAAGTATCTTTTGGACAAGAAGACACACAAGCTTGTAGGGAATTTATTAACTCAGGAACAGTAGCCAGTGTATGAATGCAAAAGGAAACATACACTTATGGCTAGCATGGTATGCTAGAGGGTACAGCTTTCAGAACACAAGGTATATCTTTGCACCAAACACCATTGTGCAATGCAGATATATTTCATTTATATTTGTGCATTAAAAGGTGTAGTAAAAGACTATTTGTACATACAAAGGACATGAGAAATTATTGCTATTTTTTGTGAAAATATTTAGTGGTCCTAGCTTTTAGATCCTCCTCTTTCTTTCCACTTGTTCTTCACAGCATCTTTCAGGACAAATTATCCAATTGTGAGATGAATAGGTTCATGCCATGCTAGGCTTGAGGGTAGAGCTCAAAGGGTCATAGTGAAAGAGGCAGCATCTGGCTCGTGGTCTGTCAATAACTGGGTTCCTCAGGGCTTGGTTCCTGGGGCAATTCTCTTTAATGTTTTCATAAATTATCTGGATGCAGGACTGGACTCCTCAGCAAGAGTGCTGATGACACTAAGCTGGGAGCTGTGGCTGATTCCCTGGAGGGATGAGATGCCTTGCAGAGGCATCTACATAGATTGGAGCATTGGGCATTCAGCAATAGCTTGAAATTCAGCAAGGGTAAATAGTGGGTTCTGCACCTGGTCACAGGTACAGACTAGGAGAGGAGCTACGGGAGAGCAGCTCAGCAGAAAGGTATCTGCTGAGGTGATTTTCTAATTAATGACAATATCAAAACATAGCCACAAGGAGATCCAATGAATTTTGCAGAAGCATCCCAGATCTTACACTTAACTACTGAATACAACCACTAATTTTGTGTTCCTCGGATTGTCTGATTAAAATCAATACTTTATATTGATTGCTTAACTCAGACTACGCTTTACAAGAATTCTGTAGAAAATGGCATAAAGCTATCTGATATCATGGAGGCATAAACCTCTGGTTCAATAGATGGACACATTCATAAACAAGGAATTTGACATTGGAGACTCTTTTATTGTTTACTCTGGAAAAGTCTGGACAGTATGAGCAGCTGACCAACAACAGTAAACCGAGAGTCAATGAACCAAGACATTAGCTGCACAAACACCAAGATTAGAACACAGAGAATGTCCAGCTACCATGGCTTGAAACTGGCCACCTTCTTGGATGCAAAACGTGTGGCTATCTATATAGTTCATATACATTTAGATGGAGCATGAGAGGTGAAAGGAGGTGTGGCTGCCCACACATGTGCTCAAAGACACCCTAAGAATATGTTAAACAATTTGATCTATCAACAAGTGTTTTTGAGTTCTTAGACCCAAATAGGTAGTAATGGAGAGGACAGGTGAGAAAACTTATGATATAAACAAAGCACAAATAAACATATGTTTATTAAAGTATTATAAATATTTAAAACACTTATTGAATTAATTGGTTATAATTGTGAAATCTTTGCTATTGCTTTGTTTACTAGTCCTTAAGATTCAATTTCCAGCTATTTCAATCTTTTACATTTTTTTAACCCTCAATAATTTTAGTCTTTCTGTACTAGAATCTGTCATTTTCCTTTTTTTTAAGTGCTCATATACTATCAAACTTTTTCCCATCCTGAACCCTTTTGGTGTATCTATTTCTCTACCTTTTATAGAACCATTTCCTCTAATATCAACAGCTTTTCTGTACTTCTTTCTGACTGCAGCTCATTTGTTGAAATTTCCAGTATATCTTCTAGAATATACTGATAATTTTAACTTTTTAATGGGAAGGGATCCTAGCTTATCACAAATTGCCATAAATTCAAAAGTACAATGTGCTGTAGGTAAGTTGAAACTATCCAATATGTACTCTTCTTTCATTTTTCCGATCATCTCTATTTAGTTCTGTTAGCACTTTCTCAGAACAGAAAGTAGTCCGTTTAGAAATGATTGGATCATCTGTTTTACCCTCAACCAAGTGACATTCACTCACCCATTAATAGTCCTTTTTTCCCAACCAGATGTACCAAAAAATAATTTTTCTACTAAAAAAAAAACCCTTCCAAAATGATAACGGGAAATAAACTGTTGTAATTAAATATTTTATAAGGTAGAATGATTTTTTTTTTTTTTTATTAACATCAGAACTTAAAAAAAAAATAAAAGTAAGAGAAGGATGAATACTAAAAAAATTGTCAGGTAAGTAAATTACTACAGCCATTGCCTTGGGAAAACATGCACTTTCTCAGGTTATAGCTCCACATGAGTCTAATATAGGCCAATAATTTCTACATAGTTACAATTGCAATCAGTCTTCTATTTTAAGGCATATTTTTACTTTCTTTATTCATTTAAGAGATGATTTTTATTCTTTCATAACGGTAAATTTAGTCCTCCAGACAAAGTAGACCCACCTCATCCTAGCTTTTCGGAAGCAAATTGAATAAATCATTTTTGTATTTGAAAAAAAGTTAAAAGCGACTTCTCTAAGATTGTCAAGGGGGTAATGTGTCTAGGAGTTTCTCCTTTAGGTAAAATAAGAGTTATAGCTGAAGTCTGTTGAAGTGTGATTTGGATAGGGATCATCCCTTCAGTTCTCACTGATGGTTCTCTGAGAGGAAAGTAACACCCTGTCCAATGCTATTTCTCTGTTCTGTCCCAGGTCATGGTCCAGGTGAAGCTTTTCGTAGTATTGTTAAATATAATTTAGTTGTTTAATATATCAAAGTGAAATACTTAGTTTGTTATTGAACAGTGTTGAATTTTGTAACACCATCTCTTATTAAAAGCAGGGTCAGTATCTTTGTGCCCTAGATAGTAGCAGTAGCAGTAGCAGTAGCCTTTGTGCCTGTTTTTAGAATAGTAGAGGTAGTCCAGTCTAGTGTGATACTCCTGTCGTCTTGTTCTTTCTCCAAGGGAAAGAACTCTTTATATTACAATGTTTTGTTTCACAGACCATAAACATTGAGTTCACTGTAAGTGAGCAGTAATGTAAGTTCACAGTACAATGATGCTGGGGAACTAAACTATGAGAAGATGGGTGTTGTAATTGGATTTGAAGGTGATGAACATGGGATCATTACTGAGAAACCATCATTGAGGTTGGTGTTGGAAAAGATCTGTCCCCTGTACACAAGATTATAAATATATAGATAATAGTAGTAAGAAAAAAGGTCTCAGACAGGGACATTTTACCAGAATGATTTCACTAGCTTTTAGGCATACAGAATATTCTGAGTACAACGAAGACATGAAATCTACATCAGGAAGTAGGTTTCAGTTTGTTAAGCATGAAGATTCTGTCTTTGACAGAATCTATCTATCTTTGAGTTGGGTAGCTCATGATATTATGGTGATTCATAATAGACAAAGAGAGTTAAGACCATGAACTCTCCCCTGCAGCACTATATAACAAATGTTGAAAATGAGAGCATTACAGTTGGAAATGCTTTCTGCTGTTCATATGGACTCAGAACAAACCAGTCTATGCCTGTAGGGCTAAGTCAGATGGTGTGTTTACAATGGATCCAATGCATCCATTATATTATTGCCTGTTGAGCAGGCAAGTCAATCTGTCATTGAAAAAAAGCGTCCAGCTCCCTCTAAAAAATGAAAATAAACAGTCATGTTCCACGTGCTTTTCACACAAGAAGAAAGAGCTGAATGTGGGAAATCCTCTATTATACAGGATATTGAGAAACTCTAGTGCTGGCAGATGGGTTCTCGAAGACAGGAGACTGGACTGCTGTCTGAGGATGGCATTTTTTCCAAATTATTTAATGGAACATTTGCCTTTCTGTGAGGCTTTCTGATGAAAATGAGTATGTTCTCCTGTATAATATGTTTTCATAAATATATTAGAATCTAAACCTTGAACACTTCTAAGATAAAACCACTGAATCTGGTTTTGCTAAGCAAGGGTTTATTGTTTTATAGAGGCAAATATGAACAATTTGCATTCTTACAATTTACTAAGACAGTATATTTGACAAGCGCAGCAGCTATTGTGCCATTAGTGTGTAATATGACACGAAGAAAAGTAATAATAGAGAAGTAACGAAGAACATAGATGGAAGCTGGAGGCATGGAGTAACTGGAACTATTTCCATATACTGTAGCTTCAGTACTCTTGAAATATGCTACAGAGAAAGCAAAAGAACCAGTTAACAGCATATACAGTGGTATAAAGGTCTATTTTTTAAAAACTTTTTGTCAGTAAGGAAAATCATTTTGTAAGTAGCTAGTAAAATATAGAACACCAAACCAATATTCTCTCCTGGATTTGAATTTTTCATTATTATCCTCTCCCTATTCATGGTTTAGTTTGAATTTATAAGATTGGGAATATGGAATACAACTGATCCTCATATTATATCTTTTTATACATACATATTTTCCAAAAGGCAGGAATGGACACTTTCTTCTTTTTGTATTCTTTTGTAGTAGTGTTAATGTGTGAGACAAGTAGACTGAGGTGGAAAGAAGTTATCTAATTGACTTTAAAATGTCAGTGTGATCAACTCGTCTTTCCCAAAATCATGAATCACTGACTATCATCAATTTTTCTTAAAATAATGAAATAAATATATGTATGTGATATATACATCTATAAAAATAAAACATATGGATTTGCTTTTTAAATAAACACATATCATTTATGAAATGTTTTAAAAATGTTTTAAGGCTATTTTTAACAGATGGAATTAGAAAATTATTTTTTCCAAAGAAATTTTTGAAAGAAGAAAAAGTTAACCCACATAACCTGAGAACTCAAGAAACAACACAATTTAAAAATAATGCAATATTCTATGAGAGTCACAGAAAAAATATACATAGAAATGTCAATTAGATTGTTATTATTTCCTGTTTTCCTATATTTTGAGCCCCAAACAATTTCCTGCCCAAGGCTTTTTTTTTTTTTTTTTTTAGTCAGGAAATATCTTCAGATTTTTGCCTTAGCTATACTACACGTTTAATTTTGTTACTATATTACTATTGTATTAGACTCCTTTGAAATGCTTTTATACTTCTGTGGTACTTCAGTTGAAAAAAAATTCCAAGATCACATTAACTAACAAGTTTTACTCTTTAGCACTTTCGTAAATGCACATCGTAATTTAGCACATTGTAAATGTAGTTACCCATAGTATTCTCACAGTTTGACTTTAATCAATTTGTGATAGAATTATGCTTACTCTGAGGAGTATCTTACATAGTGTGTAGGTTCACTAATCTGTGGACAGAAAATATTTCTCAAGACATGGGTGATTGTTTTAAATATAATCTTACATTATATGCAGCCATTTGCACACTGGTAATAATCAGACATTTATGCTTGTGCTTGTTACTTGTTAATCTAACAAGCTTGTGCTTGTTACTGTTAATCTGAAACAGTAAGAGTTTCAGATTAATTTAAATTTCCCAAGTCTTTAATAAAACTACTTAGTGCCTTAGTTCTTTTTGGCAATCTTACCAAAAGGCCGTCTTCCTTACTAAACTGGTGACTTTTCCAGCAGCTGCTTGATATATCACCCTACTCATAACCTGCATATTGCCTCATCTGGGCATCTTGTTACACAAGGGAAACTGGTGAAATATTGTATCACCCTTTATAGCAGAGGCAGAATGAAGAGGCACAGCATTGCCTTGATAGTAGTACTTGCCTGGTAGCATTTTGTTCAGTTTAATGTACATCAGTCATGCACAGGAATCAGCCCCATTACACATGAACCCCCAAAAGAGAAAGTGTGAAATACTCAAAAAAAGCAGTTTAAACCTTGTATTTTACAAAAACATTAATCTGTCTGTGACTTTATGGTGTACTGGTTGCATTAGAGCTGGGTGGCAGGAACTGTAGGACTTTTTTCAAGAAAGACAGCAATTCTTCGGAGATACTGGAAACAGTTTTGAAAGTCTTGTTCGCTGTAGATGAAATTGTTAAATTCATTATACAGGAATGGGTAATTTTTAGATAAGTGTATTAGGTCTCCCAAGTGATTTGCATGTATAATCAAATGAAAAGACCTCTGAAATATTGAAACTCTAGATGAGAAAAGTGAAATTCTATTAAGAAAGAAAGAACCTCTGCATTTATAGCATATTCAGAGAACATATCAGAGTATAAATTTAATGCAAAGCAGCAATGCTCATCTTACTTTAAAGGTAATTATATAGAAAAAGGGGCATTTAAAATGTATAAGTAGAGGCTTTTTTTTTTTTTTTTTTTTTTTTCACTCATACAGCATATAATTAACAAAGTTCTTTAAACCTATTCATAAAAGAAAGTAATAAACCACTTGTAAATAATGGCAGTCACATATTCTTTACAGTTAAATGTCAATAATCTGAATGTCTTTTTTATACTCAGTTATAAAACTACATTTTTGACATATTAAGTAGAAGCAGGTATTACTAGTGTGCCATTTCAATTTTCTAGAGATTTAGACATTAATATAAAAAGGATGAAAAATGAAGAACTGTAGCTGTAGAAAACTGGAATGCTTGTAAATTAAATCAATACTTTGCCTGCAAAACACAAAGCGATAACAGAAAAGTGAAGTTGCAGAACATTTCATAGCAAAATTAAAAGGTGTGGGTGTTGAGACCTTAAAATACTAAACTGTAGGTGCAGAACAAGAGAATTGCAAAGGAAAGTATCAAACCTTGTAGTATCATACAGATCAATTAATAGTGATTTGTTTTGAAGCAATTACTGAATCCTCACAAGATTTATTTAAAAAAACAAATTCAGCTTTCTTCAATGCTCATCTGTTACACATTATTTTATGAGTGAATGCTTCTCAGAAATAAATACAAAGAGGAAAATAGGGAGAGATGAAAGAAAATATACAGTAATAAATGAAAAGAGCATACCTCCTAAGTGATTTTGGAATTGTTTTTGGTTTGACTCAATGATCTTCTACCTGACCTTGTTCCTTGAAAGCTCATATTGCACAGCAGGCCTCTGCACTAACATATGCTTTCTTGAAAATTCAGAGTGCAGGATGCTCCCAATATACTTTTTTTCTTTTTGACCTTTCTCTTGAAATTGTGGGTACCCAGCTAGGGGTGTACAGCTCATTATAAGAAGGGAATTACTAGATGCCAAGTCTTTCCACAGCAACAGAGAGATGGGGCTGAACTGAAGGTTACAAGCCTGGAATGAACACAGGCTAAATTCATCAGTGTTGGATTTCTTTTACTCTGATCTGACTGCATATGTTTCAATTACAGTGTTTAGCAACTTCTAAGATTTCTTCTGTGTTTACTACTGACCATCAATAGACATGGCCTGTTGCCAGGTTAGAGCAAGCAGTGAAAAAAATCAGTACATCCCTGAAATTCAGCTTCAGTTACCATTCCTACAATTCACAGACTGCACTTTTAAGAAGCTACAGTTAACATTGCAACAAACTTTGGATTTTCAGGCTGGTTAGTTTTTCTGAAAATAAGTTGAACATACAAATTCTCATTAGAATGATTAAAAATCTTTAAATATATATCTTGTTTATATTTTAAATATATAAATATGCTTCCTCCATGAGATAAATGTTCAATGTCAAATAATATACTACTATAGGTAGTTTTCCAAAGGAAAAACTTGTTGGAACCTTTAAAATTTCCTCCTCATATTTTTAGCTAGAAGGTACTAGTGTCTGAACAGACCTCTATATTCTATTTAATACATTGTATGAATCTATATTTATATAGATATACTTATGTAATCAAACATATATGTACATTCACACACATGCATATTTTTCAAAGGTACTTTAATAAATGATTGAAATAACTAAATAAATTTTTCTCCTATTCAGTTTTATTTTATAATAAAAGAAATTGCCATCTGTTCTTACATCAATGCAGCAATCACTTTTGAAAGGCAAAGGACAAATTCCCTTTACTGCTGCAGGTTTTCCAGGAACTGAAACAGAAGTAGACCAGATCAAAATAACTCTTCTGGGTACTCCTATTTCTTTTTTTGGTTGTGAAGGTAAACCAAATTAAGTGAAGCTATGTCCAGACTGTAAGACAAGTGGACACTGTGAGATGTCCCAAGATCTTGGTTTTTCACATATCCAGCTCACTGTCTTGTCTGGATATCACCATCTTTCCCTCCTGTCTACATTCTCACTTCTCTTTTCCATGAACTAAGGAGTAAGGGGAGCAAAGGTGAACCCTAGGGGGCTTTCTGCAGCACAGAATTCTGGTACAACCACATTTCATGATTTAGACAGTTTAAACTCTTCTTAGGAACCTCCCTTGAAGTCTAAAAATCAAATGGAAAAAACTATTTTTTTTTAACAAAGATATTAAAGTAATATTTGCTGTTAGGTTGGGCTTATTTAGGGTTGTCCCAGTTCTCCTTTCCTGTATGCACCTCAAAAGAATCTTCCACATGCATGACATTCTTCTTAAGAAGAGAGAAGCCACTTGCCTTTGTGCCTCTATGTAGCTGAAGTTCCCAACATCGCTCCTTCAGATCACCCAGATATGTCATTACCTATTCTAAGAAGGGTGCAAAGTGAGCAGTTAGGCAGTAACTGGACTGGCAAGAAATCATTTAAGAAAATGTTTAACTAAGGTTTATGAAACTTAACCTTCTGGATTAATATGGAATCATCCCTAGAAAATCCTTCGCTGTTGCAAAATCTGCTGGTACATTCTTTTTGCTTCATTTCCATTCTGTAATAAAACAAACAGAGAAACAAACAAACTCACTGAAACAAATGAACAAATTCCATTTTTATTCCAATGTGAGGAGAATTTGAAAATGCAAAAATCTGGTCTGTACTGAGGAGACTCCTCTATCACCTGGCTTGATAAGACTTTCTACATGAAGTTACCTTGTGTTTGATAGTGGCCAGAAACTACACAATTATTCAGGAGACTGAAAATACAACTACTAAAAGTATATAAAAAACAAAACTAGTGCATTTTTGATTAACATATGAAAAAGTATGAGAAACAATTCCTTGATAATGAAGTTGTTCATATTTTTTGTTTTAAAATAAAAAATGTCAAATATATTTGGAATTGTAATAATTAGTGATCTTGTAAAAAAAGTGCATACCTATTTCAAAAACATCACTACTACTTTCTGACTTCAAACACAATGGTGTGACATGGGATTATTGAACTGGCAGCCCAGTGATGATTCCTCTTCTTTCTTCAATTCAATTTATTCATGGGATGGGAGTCTTTGTCTGCCTTTTGAACTCAACCTTAACACTGTGAAACAAGCTGCTATGTTGATATTCATGATTTGGGAATTGAAAACTGCTTTTTCAATCTCCTAAAATTTGAATTTAATATTTTACTAAATGTCATTCCCTTGTTCATGCAGTGAACAAACATTAAAGAAAAATGACAGAAAATTTTGGGTGCAAAAGCCAAAGGACATATATGCATGGGTAAAATAAGAACTAAAAAAAAATAAACCATTTAAATCATAGAAAATTCACCAGAAAATTCTCTGCTATAAAAGAATCATAATTCTACTTAAATTAAGCCTAATTCCCTAGTGCTACTTTGTACATCTTTTTATTTCACTTTACTTGGATGTAAAACTATTTAAAAAAGTAATTTACCACTTCACTGTTGTGCAATGTAACACTGTTTCTACAAAAATCACCATTTCAGTAACTTGTTCAGGCAGAAATCCAATGAACTAAACATCTTGAGTTACTCATTTTTACCCCTTCACCACTGTGATGAGTATTTCTTGAACCTTGCTTAAAAGTTCTTTCTCATTCTTGCAGGGCACTTGGAAGCTTATCAAATCCAGGCTATTTTGAGCTGTGAGTGGGTGGAAGGTAGTAAAATGAGGATTAGATTCTCATGTTTGATAGATTATTGTGATGGTAAGGAAGATCCAGCTAATCACAACGTAATCACTGGCCTAAACAGATGTGAAAAGGCAAGTGCAGTTTGATCAGTTAAACTATTAGCAGTGGCAGTATAGAATCAGCATTACCATTTATAGAAAGAGAGTTGTTTAAATACAAGAAAGAGACACCAGCAGGATTAAAGAAATGGAGCAAGTGCTGGGCAGTAAAGAATAAGACAAAATGATAGATCATACTTATCAATAACAAAACTGAGCAGTGACTTTTAGTGTTAATAATTTCACTGAGTGAAGGGAAGTCTGAGAAAGCAATGGCAGAATCAGTGATTAGAAGCTCAAGTCAGAGAAATTCAATTCAGAAAGGAGAAGATATATTTAACAGTGAGAATGATTCATGCAAATTGTTGCAGGGAGTCGTCTAATTACAAAAGTAATTGCCTCAATGCAAATGTACCTTTACTGGGCTGTGAGGTACAAAAGAACAGATCAAGTGACCTGTTGGTCTTTTTTGACCTTAAACACTAACGATATATTACAAAATATTGTAGAAAACTTTGCTGTTCATTTTGAGTCACTTATCATATTGAGTCATGAGAGGCTGTTAAAACAATGAATAAATACGTGGCTTTGTTATGTTTCTAAAACTTTCTTGAAGGAATGAAAAAATTCTGCCTACATGTACAATGGTTCATCTTTAGGGCTCAGAACTGGTGCTCTGCCAAGACCAAAGGAACAGCCCCTACTGCATGCTGCTGTTCCAGATTCTGTAAATTCAGGATGACAGCTGTAGTTTTGCTTACCTTTACGTGAAATATAAGGAAAAAAATACCTATATAAAGTGCAATAAAATAATACAGATGCTGATTTAATGCTAACAATACTAGTACATGCAATTAAACTAATGGAGGCTATTAGGGAAATCAGCTGGAAGTGTGTCTGATCAGTCAGAAGTGCAAGTGTGACATAGAAAGTATGTCCCCACAGGAGGTATATGAGATTGTTTAGATGAACCTGTGGATAAGATAGTAATTGCAAACAGGATACCTGTTTATTGCTTGAAAGATAACAGGATTATTTTTTCAAGATCTGAAATTAAGAGCTAAGTCTAGTTCACATCTTAGAAAAGAAGGCTGAAGTAGGCAGTGTTTTTTGGGGGAAGGGATGCTGTTGTAGAGGCAAGCCAAGAAAGAAGGAAACTGTCTTTCCTTAACAGTTGTAGGCAGAATTTGTATCAGAGCCATGATACTAAGGCTGAATCACTAGAGGATGTGTTTAAAACAGCTTGGTCTATTCAAGTTTTAGAAGAGATGATGAACTGCAGTTTTAGTTGGGAGAGAAAAAGGAAAAAAAATAAAAAAGTAAAGTAGAACTATAGCAAGGCTAAGACAAGAAGACCATATGCTGACTTTCTGAGTAGCCATTTATTTGGTAGTAAAGGTAAGAAGCTTTTGCCACTTAATTTTTGCTATACTTTCATTACATGTGGAGAGAAGGCAGGATGGTATTAAACCGACATCCTGCCCCCACTGCCAGAATGTCTTGTTATGGCTTCAAAACCTAGATTCACACAGCAGAAGGCACTGTCTGCTTTACTCACTTGCACACTAGTAAGGGCTCTCGTACAGCCTGTGGGAAACCTGGACTCAAATCCCTCTTTTGCTGTTGGAAGACTAGAAAATGTAAGTCTTTTTCATTTCATTGGTAAGAAGAAACTCAATTGCCAGACTGTAGGGTATTTTGAAATTGAGAAGTTCTCAGTCTCTTCTGTTAGATCTTTTTCATTTCACATGTCATACTTAAATGTTCTTCAAGTTAGAGCAGAAATAGCTATCTAGTGTCTTGAACACCTGCCTGAAAGATGAAGAACCTCAGTTTTGGGTCCTGTTTGACTTAATGATAGATGCATGCAGGGTCCTGTGTCAACTTGCTCACACTCTTCAGTATGCAAGCCATGGTGCTGTTCTCACCAGGGCTGTTGCTCAAATCAACACCACTGATGTTCCCAAATGGAGAACCTGTTGATGACACACAAGGGTGAGACCTCTTGATGGGACTGAAACTGCAGCTCTGGCAAAGGACAATTGCTGGAAAAGGTGTTTTTTGCCCATGTGGGTCACACTTTGGACTTTGGTTTGCAGGAGCCAGCTGTGCTCACTAGCCTTCTAGCTCTTGCATGTCTGTCTTGTTGGCTGTTCTTTCTCTACCATGATCAAACTCTATACTTGACAGGACTTTTTGTGTGTGTGTGCGTGTTTTAAATTCCAACTTGTTTTGATCTTGCCTATGTTATCCTGTTTTCCTCAGAATGACCTGGCTTTGTTTCTGACTGTGATTTCTATTTGCAGCACAAGTCTGCAGAAAACCAGCAGGCTCTAAAACTCCCATGAATATTTTTGATATACAGATTCCCCATGTTGATGGAAAGATCCAGGGGTAATTGCAAAGATGATACCTCCAAGTTATTGAGGTCTGTTTCATATGTTTTTCTTTGAAGTCACTATCAATTCCTAGGATGTAAAGAAGTTTATTACAAGAATTCTGGACAGTTTATGCCATTGTAATAAACTATTCCCATTTCATCTTTCTTTTTGTGCAGATATCAAACTGTAGATCTTTGTCAGAAATGAGTTATCTCAGCAGGGAGCAGAACAATAATTATTCATGCCAGGACTGCGGTGATAGACATTACTCATAAAGACTCAAATTAATCATAAGGCATATGATTGATGATGAGTACATCAAATTGTGTGGTGTGGACGCATGAGGACTGTGGATATTGTTAAACATGTCTTTGATCCAAAATCAGAGGTGATTTTTTTGAGAGAGCTCAAATCATCTGGCTATTTTATTTAGTCATTAACATGAAACCACATAGCAAATAAAGGCAATCAAAGGCACTTCAGTTGCCACTGGCAACTTTAAAGTCTCTGAAAGAGAGGCTATAAACATTAACACTTCTCCATAGAATATTGTCTCTGAAACATGCCAGGCATGCCAACATAACACTGTATGCTTAAGACCTTCATATGCCTAAGGCCCATATGTGGGCCATAAGATTTTCTGGGATTAAATTAGGTGTTGACTCAAGTCAAAGACAAATTAAACAAACAAACAAAAAAACATAATGGAACACCCTTTAGTATTATTCTGATCAGGTAGAAGAAGGATATGACTTTTCCACTTTGGGGGATTTTGTTTTCTTAGTCACGTGCCATGAACTGATAATGATTGGTCAGACTGATGCCTAGATTTATCTGTCCTTGCTGAAGGACATGTGTACACACGGCCTCGACAGAATTTGAGTTCAGCCCAAGATAAAGAATATAATCTTTTCAGTTAGAACTCTTTTCCTTTTCATGTCCTCTGCACACATGAGCAGGGTGTGAATGTAATCTTGGCTCTCACCCCTCAACATGGCAGCTAGCTGAGCTGAGCTGGCAGGGGTGGTAAATAGTCTATACTATAGAGCATTTGCAGGTTACTTTCTGGAGCAAGTAGGCAGCTGAGACTGAGAAAGGGATTGGAAGTCTCTGAGTCACAATTTCTTCCCTGGGTTGCTCTGGAGGTGCTGTAACTACTTGCTGTCCCAGACATGGGCAATTGAACACAGGATCAATTTGGCCCTCAATAAAGAAGAAATCATGAGTCTGAGAAAAATTGTTCCATTTCATGAACCAATTTTCTCATAAGAAGACACAGCACATCCACAGAATTTCTGCAAACAGCACAGAAGACAGATGTATATTATCTGTGATGAGAGGAAATGGCTGAATTGCTTATTGGGAAAAAAAATTAGTTTCCTTGATGATTCATTATCTCAAAAAATGCCTGTTAAGTTAATAGGCAGTCTTTATGATTATTATCGCTTATTATTTCTATTACTCTAGCACTCAGGGGCTACCATCAAAAACAGGGGTCTCTCTAAGCACTATGTACAAATAAAATCTTCTGATGGTCTCTGCCCCAAGAAGCTTGCTGTATCAAATACTGAGATTGGGCATATAGTTCACTTCAAGTCTCTGGGTGTTTTAAAATCTCTTCAATTGGTGTTAAACAATAAGGTGCTTACTACAAACAAACAGTCAATATATTTATTTATTTATTTATTTATTTATTTTTCCCCTGAAGGGATTTTTTATAGCAGAGAAAATATCTTGAAATGGTAGAACCACTCAAAAGAGCCCAAATTTATGTTTGTTTTTAGCAAAGTGTAACATAAGAAAAGGCATGATGAACTCTTATGAAGAATTATGAAGAAATAAAAGCACTGACTGTGGATTTGATTAGTTACAAATCTTCAAGAGAGATTTAAATGGATAGATTCTAACATATTTGTTTTAGGCTGACAAAACTTATACAGTCAGTATACATATAAATAAGATACCATTTGTGAAGCAGTGAGTTCCTGTACAATAGATGTTTTAGCACCATCACATTGAAAACTCAGCATTAATTGAAGCTATCCAGTACTGGAACCAGCAGGAAAAAAATTATGAACCATTAGATCTAGGAAACAAAGAGAATATAAGTTATTAAAAAGCTGGCATTTTAATAGATGTTGAATAATAAGCAAATCATTAGGTACTGTGTCATGATGCCTTTACAGCTTTGCCTGTATTTTTAGTAGTATCTATATCTCTGTAACTCCCACCTCCTATCTTGTCCATTATTTTTTCTTACTTAATTTGGCAACTCTAATTGATGATAATTTTGGAGTCACTATATCTTCTTAAAGTAATTCATATCACATTCACCTAGAAGTACGAGCTGCCTACACCTTGTATTTCAATGGAAGTTTTCAAAGAGAACATTTTGTTAGGAATGTATTCACCACTTAATTTAGTGTGCTCAGAAATTATCTTGATAGTCTATAAAAATAACACTACACCAGTTTCAAAACAGTCCATTGGCAGAAATGGAATGACACTTATTTGCCTCAGGCCTGAATTAGAAATTTTCTTTTGACATTAGTCTAATTCATATACATTTTATGTTTCTCAAAAATGAGAGTCACAGAGGCAGAAATTACTCAGTATTTTTCCCTGGAATGCAAAAGCGTGAGTCTTTAAAGCAAGGGTTAAGCGCTACTCTTCATCTAGTTTATATTCCTGTGTAGTACACTACCAAAGCTTCTTTTGTGTCATTTCCTAAGTGCAAATGAGGAAAAGCTCCAAAGGTTAGTGATTTAGACTTTTCCTTTCTAGATTTCATTGAATTTTTCATTAACATTCCAGTTTTGGAGTATCTTTTTCTCTTGACCTTGATGCCAGTGCTCCTTCCGGTCAATTGCATACCATAACATTTTTAAATTTATTTTTCTTACAAAATGTAGTTTATTTACAAACTTAACTGCCCTGTCCTGTAAAATTCATTACAATACAACATAGCATGCATTACCAGTCTGTCTAAAGCAACGCAATGCAAAGCAATGATTTCAGGTAAAGCTGAGAATAGAAATTCACAACATTTTAAGCATTTCATCCCAGTGTCTTAACATCATCTCCAGTGTATCTTTTTATAACCAGAGCAATTAATATGCTCATGAACCTACTCAGAAACTAAGAATTATTTTTGGTCAATAGTGTTCCTGCAGTATGCACTAACTGCACATGTTAAAACATCAAGGTATAGTCAGTGTCTTTATTCCTTGATGTCTGAGGGGCAACCATATTGTTCTGACATGCCTTTCAGAAAATTATTTTCCAGGATTTTTCCAGTAAAGGGATTCCCTACCCCCAAGTATTACTGACTGTCTATCTATCTGTACTTCTCAATTAATTTTGAAGAATGTCATTGTGTACTCTGAGTCTGGGAAGTGAAGTAATCAGGTAATATTCAGAATCACTGGACCATGTAATCTGATTATGAATGTTTACCTTGTGATTCTGCTATAGAGGAGAATCAAAGCAGTGGGAAGGACACAGAGAGAACAATTCCAATATGAGCTCTCAGAAGTTTATCTTCCTGAAATGAATATTCCTAACTGCAAACCACATTCGCAGTAATGGATTAAAATAGCTACCAATACCCTTTTGTACCTTACAATAAAGCTTTTCTCTTAACTTAATACAGCAGGTAATAATTCCTGTATCCTTACTTGATATTGTCTGCTCAAGCTTTCTCAAATTAATCATATCACTAGATTTGAGACTACCATGGGGAGGAATCAAAGGATTTTGGAAGCAATTTTTTTTTTTAAATCTTTTGGACAGCTGTGTGCTGGTAATGCTATGAGTTCTTTGAATCACTAAGGTTGCCTGTTGCTGTACAGCAGTAGCAAAAAAAATAAAATTTAGATTAATAGATGCCTTGTTTGTGTTCACAGTGGCTCTGTAGGAGAGAAAGACCAGGGACAGTTTTGAAAAGAACTAAAAATAAGGGTTTAGAGTCAATGAGAAACAGAAAACAACCTAAAGATCTCAGAAAAGCCATGGGAAAGGTAATTAGGTTGAGATGAAGAGTCTAAGAAAGGTATGGAAGTTTGGTGAAATGAAGTATCTTCAGAGATATGAGCTCCTAAAGTTCTTCTGAAGATTAATGTGAAGGCATGACTGTGGGGAGGTCATCACAGGTCCTAAAAATTTCTTGAAATATGTAGATCTTTTAATGAAAACTTATGTGCATATGAATAATACCAAGAACACTAGACTGAGGAGAAAACTATTAGGGTTTATAGGCTACAAGTTCCCATACTTACTGATATCAGTAATGATTCAGCCCCCCTCTTACACATACACAATTTACGAGGTTCTATTTTTGTCCACAGAATCTGACAGTGTTCGTATAGGGTGGCTATGATTCAAGAGACTACGCATCTCCCCATCAGCAAGTGAAGGCAAAGTGGGTGGGAGAGAGGAAGGAAGGGAAAGGGGGAGAGCCATCATTCATTCCTGAATTAACTGAGTAGCACACAGGGCAAAAAAGCAAAGAAAGAACTGTGGTTCTGTGACGTGAGTGCAATCCCTGCAACTACTGGGACTGTTCCTGGTGTGCTGCATGATTTGTCAAATTTAGCAGTATGACCCTGTCTCACTCCTATATGAAAACTTACAAAATCTATGCTAGGGATATATAATACACTAAGATCCTGACTGCAGTTTCTGGGTAGTTACATGGTCAGGGAAGTGTCAGGGAAGCTGGGTGTTACCTGAAATTACACATATAGAGGAAAGAGGTATTCATACCTCTTTCCTCTATATGTGCAGCACCTGTACAAAACTAGTTCAAGTTACACTAAAACCCCTCCTGAGAAACACCCTGTAACCTAGACAGTCTGGATCAAACCTACATGCCTGGCAGGTCTAAATAAAGTTCATCTTTCTCTGGTTATTGCAAAAAAGTCTTACAGCCATTTCTTTCCATTAAAGTCCTGATGACTGACAAATACTCTGTTTGCTCCAAGATTATCTCTTCCTCCTCAGGAAGAGATAGTGCAGCTGAATACAGCTCAGCCTTCATTTGTTTGGAATCACTTCATGCTTTTCTTCTCTGCTGGCTGATTTCTTAATGCCTGCAAATATGATTCTCTCATGGAGGCCTCATTAATAATAATTTTTCTTTTCTTTATTTTCTGCAGGCACATACCAGCTCAGGAGGTATGGTTTCCATTGGGAAGTAACCTTTGCTCTTCAGTAGTGTTATGGTGCTGACTTTTCTTCATCAATCCTTAGTTTTAGTTTCCATTTCTTCTATAAGCTATGTCTATTATTATTCAGTATAATACATTAGAATATGCTTAATCCGACATTTGATTAAGGGATGCCATTGTAAATTATTTCCTGTTATGAATTTTTGAAAGTGTGAATGCAAAAACACAAGGATTACCAAAAAATCAAGGAAATTCTCTTACAGAATAGATGTTACAAAATGTTCTGGACAAGGCTGATTTTTGAGTTAATGATATTTATAGTATTACGCAGCTGCATCAGTAAAAGGAATTAATCAGAGAGGCTGGATCACCCAGGGGAGATAGGGGTGTTTGGATATGTAACCAAAATTTTAAATAGAAATTCCAAAGGAAACAAACAAACAAAAAAGGTATGTATATTTAGCATTAGGGAAAAGTGAAATAGGTGACTGGAAAAGCAAAATTCCCAGGCTTTTAAAGGTGTGATTTATATGAGAATGTCTGATTCTCACTAATTGTGAAGAAATAAAATAACATAAAAGAACCCACATGCTATTACCAGAAATGTTAAGATGCTGTTAACACTGTGTAAACAGCTGACTGACCCATATTGATCCTCTCATAAAAAGCACAAATGTTGTCATTTTATGTTACTAGATCTCCTACCTAGGTATCTCTGTAGTTAGTTACATGCTTAGGTTTTGTCACCACATTTGCTCATTGGGAGTTACTGGGTTTTTGTTCATCTCTCTCTTTCTTAAAGATAGGGTGCTATTCAAAAGGGCTGACTGATTTAAATTCACAATTTAATTTTTACTTTCTTTGATGGTATATAACATATATCTTGTTAAATTCTGTGTGATTTTTCTGTATCACATTCTTGAGCTTTTTATATTTAGTTAGGTATCATTAACCTTCCAGTGATGCCATCTCTATGTTTTAGATTGGCAAAAGATAGTGTCTTCTGCTTTACATCTCTGTACATTGATACTTTTTCATTCAGCTCCTTACCTTCAAATAACACTGCTAACATTTCTTTTGGTGAATGTATTTTTAGAATTACCTTTTTATGACCCCAATATTGTTAATTTGGACTTGTACATAAGACAATTTGCACAGAGAATTCTGATTTGAAAGTGAGGGCTGCAATTGTATTTTAAATTGTATAATTATAATTCATGGTAATCATACAAGTTGTGTAAGAGCATGAATACAGACTTCATTGCTTATTGTTATGGGTTACTAATTGGAGTTGTGTGGGGAAAGATTAATAGACATAGTGTGCACAGCTATTATTGTCTCTTCTGGGAAAACCTGACAGCATGCCTACCACTGACCTCTGAAGCAGGTTATTTTCTTGTTATTGAGGTCCTTTGGCCTTCTGATGACCTCTCATTTTTACCTCTCAGATTTGGCCACTGGTTGTATGGGACACCTTTTAAAAGTATGCCTCTTTGCATTTTATATCTTCTTAATCCTTACATGGACTTGGTGTTGTACTTAATATTTTTAATCTAACAAGATATCAGACACTTGTTCAATAGTTGAAGTCTATAAAGCCATAATAGTTTTAACCAGATACTTCTGATTTCCTCACATCCAGTCTATTCCCACCACTAAGTTATCTCAAAATGCAATTTACTTTGGTATTCAAAAGTGTCAAATTATCTGGAGCATATTTTATTTGCCTTAGAAGAAAACACCTAGCACCCCTTTGAGTGATTTATTTTAATTAATAATGTCTAGTTTTTCAATATCATTATTACAGAATTGGATGCGAGGAAGCTCAACAACTGTCCATCCCTTGTACCAAAATACTGTGATGAAACAAGTTGTTTCCACTGCCTCTGAGTAAAATGTCCAGTTCTACTGGTATGAACTCTGATATATTCTCTCTCTTCTGCTCATCTGCCTTTCTGGATTATCCTTTCTTATGGATTTCTTAAGAATATACAGCAAGACCAACCGCAAATAGATCTTTTCCATCCAAGTGACTCAATCCTTCTGTCATACAGCTTGCCTGTTGGTGTATAATTTGCCATACAGAACAGTTATATCCTATACTTAGTAGGTTCAAACTCTGACACAGAAACCTCTTCATTTCAGCAGTAGCAAGCTGGGGAGTCAAATTGCATTTCTGTGTATGAGTAAGAGGCAATTTCCTTATCCTCTGCCTGTTACAGAATTTCTGATCACCTGGAAAGAACCTCAAGTTCCTGAACACTTGAACAAACAAGCCAAGATGAATGTTTGGTTTAGGAACATTTAAAGTGAATCTCACTCATTCTGGTGACAATTTCATGTTTGTCACATTACGATTCCAGACATCCAGTGCTGATGGTAGAACTTGCACACTTACTCTCTTCATCATGAATATACATTCATTCATCATGAATGCATATTACTTCAGCATAGCACTGACTATGCTAAGAAATTCTGCATGAAACAAAGCAATACCCCAAATGCCCACTGAACTTCTAAATCACAGAATCACAGAATGGCTGAGGTTGGAAGGTAACCCTCTGAGGGCTATCTGGTCCCAACCCCCTTACTAAAGCAGGGGTATGTAGAACAGTTTGCCCAAGACCATGCTTTTGAACATCTCCGAGGACCGAAACTCCAGAACCTCTCTGGGCAAACTATTTCAGTGCTCCATCACCTACACAGTAAAGAAGTGCTTCCCAGTGTTGAGGTGGAATCTCTTGTATTCCAGTTTGTGCCCATTGCCTTTGTTCTGGCACTGGACACCACTGAAAGCCTTGAAGGAGTGATACCAGTACGGACTGATAAACATAACAACAGTTTAGGGATGGGAAAGCCAATTAACTGTTGAAATTGATCAATAAATAAATAAATAAGTTAACTTGGATAAAGATTACATTTGCTTAATACAACGGAATTTCAAATGATCACCCCAGTCATGGTGGAAGATGCAAGGCACAGAGTGACATTTGAAGACAAAGCACTAGGTACAAGGAATAACACAGCATTGAATCCAGATGCTTAAAGAACCAAAGCCTGGCTGTTCTCATTAATTTTACACATGCATCTGACAGATGCATATTTGCTCCACTTAACATCAGAACTCTGTAACAGTTGACAAAGTTTGTTTCTTCCATTTATTTTCAATTCTGAATTTCACCTCTTTCAGGCAAATGGTATCTCTTCCCTAGCTCTGCCATCTTTTGTCTACACATATTCTACAATCTAATTTCCAGCTTTTCTTCTTTTCATACTTGCAGGGTATACATTTGAGAAACATTGACCCAAATAAGACCACCTGCACTCGAATTCTAAAATTTTGCACATTTGCTGTGGAAAGAAAAATAACAAAAACGTACATTATTTCAAGTGAGATGAATTAACCAATTTCATAGAGGAAGGGAAAAGAACTGAGGAGAATTGCAAAGATTGTAAAGTGAGAAGTCAATACTCTTTCATGTATATTAGTTTTGGACAGAGACCTGCAAGCCTTTGAAAACAGTCCTTACTAAGCCATGTGAGTGACATCAACAAACAGGGAGCTGTTGCTTGTAGCAAAAATGGCATGTTTTTTCTTAATTTTCTCAACTCTGCAGAGACAGACACATGAGCAAAAAAAGGAGAGAGATCTGGCAGATTTACTAGTAGTTTAGCAAATATTTAAATTGGAAGTAATTCCTTTCATGAACACTAAAAAAAAAACAACAACAACAACAACAAAAAAAGGGCACCTCCAAAAATAATTTGGATTTCTAGAATGAGCCCAAACCAGCTTTTTGGTAAACAGTTGATACTGACTTCAACATATAAAACAACACACTGTACTTTTCAAACCATGGTCTAACATCTAACATCCTCTTTTTTCCTCTCAGTCTGGAATAAAGACACTGAATCAAGGGGACTCCGGGCTTACTGAAACTCTAGCTGAGCCTCTTGCCAAATTGAAATTTCATCTTGTATTCTTAAGCAAAGGGCCAAACTTCAGAGCACCATTGGTCCTGTCAAATCCAAGAATAAAATAACATGTACGTAGCTTTTCCAGCATTTAACTTTATTTTTTTTAAAGGATTTAATGGTTTTGAAAGCATACCTAACCTTAGCCTTTAGAGTATGTTGCTTTCTTCTTTCTTATAGATTATTCCTGTTACTGTTGCTTTCAACTTTGTTTCATTTGTCATATTTCTAAACAATGACAAACGGAAGATGCATTTGTGCAAGAACTAGTTTTAAAATCAAATTGAAAAAAAAGATAAAAAGTGTAGTGACAGAGAACTTTTAGTTAAAATTTGTTTATATTTTGTGCATCACAACTTTCTTAATTTCTCTAACTTTTTATTTTCTCAAAGGCACACGTCTTTTCATTACAGCTAAAAATTTGAGATATCTGATAAGTTGATATTACAGACTCATAATGTAAGCTTTTAAAAGCAGGTTAGTCCTTTTTTTTTTTTTGTTTTGTTTTGTTTTGTTTTGTTTTGTTTAAGTCTTAGAAATATATGTTTTTCTTGTGCTGATATTGATCTCATCCCTATCATTTTTGTGTAGACAATATTTACAGCTGTATTACTGATGATTTACAACAGTGTTACAAAGAGGAGAATTAGGTCTCTCTAGTTTTAGAGAAATTTATCATCTCTCCACAGAACAAAAGCCTCATGCACAGTGTAGCACATAATTTTAATTAACTTAATGAAATGGGCTAGATCCTCATTAGCTGTTGTAGCTCCTGTGGAGTCAATAAAAGTAGATTGCAATTTGATGTCAATTGGTCTGGCTCCATGTACAGCAATAGACCTATCCTTATTTATACCAGCTGAGAATTTAGCTCAGTGTTCTGGCACAAATAAATACTATCATTTGGTAACTACTTTTATTTTTAGGTTGTTGTTCAATCTCTTGTAGGTTGCTCAGAAGTTTCTACCTATTTAATCTATCTGCTTTGCTTGCTGTGAGTCTGTTCCTCAAAAAATGTCTAAGGCAGGGCAGCAGCCCACACATAAGCACAAGCGAGACAGAAGGAGAAGGAGTGAAAACAAGGAGTTGGTGGAGCAGTGCCAGGTTTCACTAGTTGAGGATCTGCTCAGAAACATTTTCAGTGCTTCTTTCAGTCTTGCTAACGCTGGTGTGTAGCTTGAGTCTTCAGTTTGAGTCCTTTGGGAAATACACTAGCAATAAGAATAGAAAAGCAATTTAGGTGGCATCTTTGATCATCATTGCTGTCAATCAAGACAGGGCTTGGCATTAACATATGCTCTTCAGAGGAAAAACTAATCTTCTCCATTTGATAACATATTAAAGACATTAATATTACAAAAATGAGACTGAAAACCTGAACTTTTCCACTGGAAGCCTGTGGAAGAGTGTGGATGAAAATTTTATTTATTTATTTATTTTTGGTTGTTGTTGGAAAACTATGATTCACTGAAACAAGATACAATTGATAGGAAAACCTTTTTAAAATATACTTTTTATTTTCATCTTCCAGGAATAAGTTTAATGTTAGTTACATGCTCTACTTTATTTTTATTTTTAAAATTATAATCTCATTTCCAATTTCAATAACTGTCTTACTTATACTTGTAAGCTAAATATAGTAAAAGGAGAAAACAAACTGAAATAGCAGTAAACAAATACTGTGATAGACATGCTGAGTTTTTTTTTTTCCAGTTTGTTGGTTTTTAGATATTTTCAGGGTTTTTATTTTTTATTTTATTTTTTATCTTGAGTCAGGCTGAAAATTTTTCAATAAATTTCAATAAATTCCAAAAATAAGGGAAATATTTGATATCCAGTTCTAATCAGTTGCTTTATATATATATTTTTTTACACTTTAAAAGACTCTAATACCTATAATTCAATTGCTTAGCTTAACAGAGATTGCAGACATCAGAATGTAAAAATAACTTATTTTATAAATGTTTTCAGTAATATTTTGTAATTCTGGCCGTGATCTATCTGCATTAAGCTCTAAGCATTCTTACAAAATGTGATTTCTTTCTGACCATATCTACACTAAACAGTGTTGTATGTTATGACATATATGACTCAGTCAAACCATATACAACATGTATATTTTATAGCTTCACTAATAAGAAAACTTCAGGCCAGTATTGGATTTAGCTGAGATTTTCTTTCAGGTACAACTACAGAACCTTGTTTCATGAAAAAAAAAAATACTGAAGGCAATCAGAATCTCTACTCAGTATGTATTTTGATGCTTAGTTTATCTGCAGAATATGATTTCATTTTATTTTGAATTAAATATAGTACAGATATAATGAAAAATGTGACTTTTTTATTACTTTCATTAGTTTCAGGTATGGATGAAAATTATTGAAAAAGATTATATTTCAAGAGTACCATTTCTCCTGAAAACTTTTAATAAAACAAAACAAAAAACCCTATGACTACAGAATCAGTGAAAATGAAAGAATTTGAAATTCTGTACTGAAAAAGAAACATTTAACACAAAACAAAATGTTATCACTATTTTGCCCAATTCCAATGTAATCAGTAATTGTGGGTAGATTCCTTTTAGGTTAGCAAACAAAAGTATAAATGATCCAATCTCTAGAAGTTTTCTTAATAGCTTAAGAATGGAAAAAAAAAAAAAACAACAACACATTTTTAGTTATAGTCAATAATCATCAGAAAAAAAAAAAAATATTGACAGTGTACCACAATCTGCAATCTTGAAAGCAAGATGGTAAATTTGTTTTGAAGGTACGCTTTAGGTAGAGAGAAATGAAAGAAACATACTGGACTCTACTCTGGATGACATCCAATGGGGCAGCCGAAGCAATCTCTTCTGCATTCAGACTCTTGTGTTATATTATTTCCACGGCAGAATAAAACTGAAAGTGTTGCATGACACGTACTAAACAGAATGTGTTAAGATGTCTGTCTTAGTTACCCAGAAAAAAATCTGGAGTAACTCAAGATTTTGGCTCATTGATTTTAGACTTTACACTTAGCAAAATGTAAAGGCAAGTGTAACTGAAGAAGTATCAAAGTCACTTGGAGTTAATCTGTTTTAGGTAAACTGATACAATGTTGTTAAATCATGTTTATAAAAGAACACAAAGGGCTCAAGAGAATTGGTAGAGAGAGCTTAAAAACACGCTTTTTTTTTTTTTTTTAATGAGTCAGAAGAAGAGCTGTCCTTTCTACCTTTCTAAATATTCTGTTGCTTCCAACTGCCTAGCTTAGTGCATACTGACGTGATGCAGAGATTTGGCAGAGCATAAATATTTTTTAAAGCTTACTCATTAACACCTTGGGCCTATCCATCAGCATGATTGACATCAAAAGACAAAGCTTTTTTTTTTTTTTTTTTTTAATAGGACACAACATGTACGAAAGGCTTTCTGTGGGCTAATGCAGTACACCTGACAGATGTGTGAGTCATTTGACAGAAAGGGTGGTATTCATGAACACTCTATCACCTCTCAATCAATTCAGTATAGCATTCCTCCATGTTTTCTGAATTCCTCTTTCTTCAAAATAAGGAGAATTTAGGAATAACTACACAGGATTCATAGCAAAATCATTTACGTGCTCCATCTCTAAGATGCTACTAATAATGCTGTTCATGACATTATCTGAAATGTTATTAGGAAAATAATAAGGACTTCCTGAACTGTGTCTAAGATATATGCTTCATGTGTTCCATGCCATGCACTTTATATTACTGCACCAAATGAATCCATAAAGATTAATTGTCATCAGTAAGTAACATAGCAGTTCAATAAAGATAGCTTGTCACCTTCTGCTATTCTGCTCAATATTGTCTCTAAATGGTAATAGGCTTCATTACATCCTGCTGTATTTCATGGAGACTCAGCAGACAGAATATGCAGAAGTGAGAGTCAGAATGGGCTTTAAAGTAATATTACCTTTATGAGGGAAGAGAAACAAAGAAACACACAAAAGAAAGTATCCCCTGATTGCCCCCCCAAAACAAACAAACAAACAAACAAACAAAAACACAACAACAACAAACTATGAGAAATAGGCACTACGAATGTGGAAACTTAAAAAAAAAATCAGTTTTCTTTTACATGATCTGAAAGTCTTTTGATAAATATTTCAGAGGGTTCCTCAGCATATGTAGAGTAGCAAGTGTGTCTGTATTCTGTGGCTTGATCTCTGAGCTCAGACTACAAGCCAGCCTGATTCACACTCATATTTATTGTATTTGTTAAGCCCTGCTTCCCATCTTCCATCATGTGCTTTATGGATTTTGTCCACAGTGTTTGAATTTTATATTGAATCTTATTTTAATCCAAACAGATTAAAATCTGTGACATGTTTTCTCTTACTCAGTAGCTCTGAGATAACTTTTTGTATTGGTTACAAACCCATTTCCTTCTAATGACCTAAGCGTTTGGAATGTGTAGCCAGTTTATTTTGAAAGACTAAGCTCTCTTCTGCTGTGGCTAATGAAATCCTGTCCGGACAATCAATATATGGCTGCCCAGAGCAATCATTTATACTTGCAGCAATTGAGGAATGAAAATGAAGAGCTTATCTGAAGCAGTGAAGACTAGAGGAAACAAAAAATTATTTAGCTATCAGTCTTGCAAAACACTGTACAGGTGACTGGTGCCTGCTGTATTCTCAGGCACCTGAAGTGGAATTAGTATTGGTAATTGGATGAATGCTTTAATCAATTTGCAAAACCAGAAAGTATCCATGAAGGTGATATGACCTCCAAAGTCCAAGGAAGATATGGAAATTAGGAATGATTTCTGTTATCACATAATAGCAATCACATTAAAAACATATAAGTAGAATGCCATAAAAATGGTGCTTTATTTAGCACAGTTTCCAAGCAAAGTCAAAAGTTCAGAACAATACCAAAATAGAAAGAAATTTAAAATTGCTAAAGTTGTGGAGAAGGTGGCAGACCACATCTACGGTTACAATATCTGAATCCTTATTTGTCCTCCTGTTCTCCTTTCCCCTTCTATGTCTCTGAGCACGTGCAGTTTAATCCAAGAAAGAATGAGGGGTGGCTGCCTAGATTTTTAAAACTTCTGAGCTGTTGAATTCCCAGTTCAATCACCTTTAATATCTGCAGGCTGTAATAGCTTTCCTGAGAAGTTTGAGAAAAAAGTGATACGAAGTCTTAATACTTCATTTTGTAGCTGGGAAGCTTCAATATGATGAGAGGAAAGTCAACTTTGTCCACAGGGGACAATCACTGCACAGCTGTTCCTGCTATCACCTCCAGTGGAATCAGCACGTGCTCATTGTTTCTGAAAAAAAAAAAGGCTTTGGTTTTCAGTCTTTTGCTGGCATTTCAAAAATGGCATTACCCAGTTCCATGGCATCTCTTTCCACTGAAACTCTCTGAGTTTTGCTGTTCTCTTCTTCATTCCTTCCACCATGTGAGGAGGTTTCTCTTCCCACAGACACAGTACCAGTGGGAGTTCCACACTTCAGTGTTTCAGGCTCAAATTTTAGCTTTTTTTTTTTTTTTTTTTTTTTTTTTTTTTTTTTTTTAAAGTCCTTATTTGCTGGATGGCTGGTCTCTTCTAGATGTCTACGGGGGAAATAACACAGTCCATATAATGTTTCTGTTTCTTGGTGTTTCATAAACATATGGGCAGGAGTTTTTAGAAGCCTGAAAACAATCCAAGCAAACTAGAGGATTTTCTCATTTGTATAGATTGTATACCAAAACCTCAGCAGAACTAATCTGAACACTTAGTGTCCCTACTACATAAAAACTCTGCGAAAGGATGTTAATGGGACCTTTGCAACTCCTACTGCCATTTCAGTGTTTTGTATAGTACTAGAGTTGATTCAGTCACATAGGTCATGTTCTCATAGTGCCTGTTGCCAGGTTCCAGTTTTTGTCTGCTTGCATAAATGGTGTTCATCCCCTTCAGAAATGCTCAAAGACAGACTTTCCAGGGCTTTTCAAAAAAGAACAGCACTAAAAATCTGAATTAGTTCAGGTAACATTGTTGTCTCATCCATATTTCCTTCCAACAAGATGCTACTCACCACAGGGCTTTGTCCTGTATGCTAGGAAAGACAGTGGCAGTGGTATTAGCAACATGGTATTTCTCAGCTTCCTTCAAATACCATCCACTATTCTTTAGCTAAAAGCCTCACAAAGATGTGGGATAATCTTTTTTTTTAGAGATTGATGTGTGGGAAAGAACAGAGTAAGAGGGATCAGCTGCAAGAGGGTTTGATTCAGTTAGAGGTGGAGAAGCTAGGGGTTGGACTTTTAGCAGTGAAACCAGGCCTTTAAAGCCTTGTGTTGTTTTTGGCAGACATCCTCCTCCTCCCCATCTTATTTACACTCTCTGTTCACGTCAGCTTCTCTTTGCAGCCTGTTATTTGCAGAGCAGAGCTTCTTTGCACTTCCTTCTGCCAGCCTCCAGCTGATCATGAGCTACAGAACAGTCACCCAGAAACCTGTCACCACTGGAAGGGTGCACCAGAACGGGGGATATGGAGTTGGATTGCAAACCATGTGCGACAGGCTGTGGAAGAGGCTGAGTCAGCCCCTTGCTCAAAAGGCCATTATAACATTCAGTTGCTGATCTACTTGCCATGTGTGATTTCACATTGCTGTTAAAATGGCATATTGGCCCTAATCCTGAAAAGCTTTCAGACATGTATGCATTCAGTGAGATAAAGGACTATAGGGAGATGTCTACATTTCCAACAAGGACATCATACTGTTTTTTTTTTTTTTTTTTAAGGTTGGTGCAGTGATCTATAAGCATTTTGTGGCACACGAGTGTGGGCTAAGCCATAAATGTACATATATGTGATCTGCACATATATACAGTATATCTCTGTATCTGAGTGACGTTACCACATGGATAATAAGGCCTACAAATAGCATAGTCAACAAATTTAGATTGCTATTTTTGTGTCTTTCATTTGTGAACTGCCAAGAAGTAGATTGCTATATCCTCAAATTTATCTTTGAAAATCATCTACAAATAACATGAATAACGTCTGTGAAACTTGTTTGATAGGGTGCCTTATGAGATCACCTCTCTATCAATTCACTGAGGCTGTGAGTTTGTTCTAGTCTTTAAACTAGCCAGACTAATTCTTTACCTCAGACTGCAGTTTGCGCTCTCGACTCAAAAATAAATAAATAAATAAAAAAATCCAGAGTTCACTCAGCATTGTGGCCACTGTGCAAAATTCTTACAAACCTAAGAATTTTTATTCTGCAGCTGCCTGAGAGTTTGATATCAAATTTCATAGAATATTACGCATTTCGCACTGCTTAATAAATAGCAAAGTATAAGGAGAAAGATTGGGAACACAAGGCTCATCGCAGCTTGATGAGCATGCTAATCATACTGTGCTCCTCTTACAGTCTTTGCTGTCAATATGAAGCAAGTATGTCAGTGTTAGACCTGCTCAACCACAGTACCCAAACTACATAAATATAAATGAATTACATATACTTGCCTGTTTACTGTGTATGAATGTATGTATTTATATTTATATACACATATATAGATTTACTGGCAACAACAATTTTTTTTTATTTTACTAAATTATCAGTTCTTTACTTGAACTAATCCAAAGCACAAACACTAATGTTTTCTTGCCTAGTCTCTCTCTTTCTCCCTCAGTTCAAAATATTTTTTTTTAATGTATTTATTTTTTTTCAATTGATGAGTCTCATCATTTGGGGCAAAACAGTGTTTCCTGAAAGAGAAGGACCAAAGAGGTTGTTACCTCATTAATTTTACCTTAACAACAGCTGATGCAGTATGTGCATTACAGTCTACATTTTCTTTATTGCAACACAGCTGGTACACTCTGGACTGCCTGTCTTCCCACATTGAGCCAAGTTTGTCCATCTCATTAACAGTTGTGTGCATCTCAATGCTTGTTGTAAAGGAAATTCAACAAAACTCTCTGAGGTAGTAGGTACTCCTGGTGCTCAGGGCTTAGTCACTTCTAGGGTTCTTTGTCTGGGGAATATGTAGGGAAGTTCTTAAACAAATCTCTTTTTTTTTTTTTTTTTTTTTTTTTTTTCATCCTCCCCCCCCCAGTTCCTTGAATGCTTTATCAAAGCCTCCAATTCCTTATATTTTATCTTTTCGTAAAAGACAGCCAACCTTTTTTCCTTCTGACTGATCTTGAATAAGTGTGGCTATTGGACAGCAAAAGAACTGCTCTGGCAAGTCACTAAGAGGGTTTTTGTGCAGAGCATTAGCAAGCTGGATACCTCCTGAGGAGCTGAAAACCCACTGGCCTGCCAACTGCACTGTCAATTCAGATCAGCAGGTACCATGATTCTTCTTGTACATTTTAGTTAAGCAAAAGTTTAACAATGTTTCTTGAAGAAAATGGTGCTTTGAGAACACTAAAGATGATTTGATATTTTCACCAGAGCTGTGGCTGGTGATACAGAGAATAGGGCTAGTGCCCCATCACACCTCATCTGTATCTTTGCAACCTCATGCTTTAATCAAATTGTTCTTGCACCCTCTTCTTTATCAAAACCTGTATTCTTTGAAGTGAGATTGAGTCTGAAGCACTCTACAGCAAAAGGGCTATATGTGTACAAGTTGCATTGCACTCTACAAGCCTATATTTTGTACTGACTCAGTTGGTCTATTCTGTTTGCACGAGTGGATAGTACTGGAAACCAGATTCACTGGTGGGAATACAGATCTACTGAAATCACAAAATAAAAAGAAGCCTGAGATGACAAAATCAGTAGACTGTACCTTGAAGATCAAGTGATATATCTAAAAATCCTCCGGTCCTTATTGAAAGTGGCCCTACTGTGTTATCCCCGAAAGTGTGAAAGGGCAGGCTAGATGGGGCTTCGGGCAACCTGGTCTGGTGGGAGGTGCCCTGCCTAGGGGGGTTGGAACTAGGTGGTCTTTAATGTCTCTTCCAACCCAAACCATCCTATGAGCCCCTTTTCTTTAGTACAGAAAAGATATACACAAAAACATCTTTAGGAAGATGTTGCATGTGAACAGGCAGTGCTGGTTAATGAGAACATCTCATCATCAAAAATAAAGGAAACTTTTCTGTCATCCCAGACCAGTGTTTTTTAGCTCACCGTATACTGGTTTTACATACATAAAGCTAAAAATCTTGCATTTTCTTAGATCAGAAGAGCAATATATATTCATAAAATTACAACTTACTTAAAAACAAAACAAAACAAAACGGAAAATGGAAAGGCAAATATTCAGAGATAGAGAAAAAAAATATATATATAATATTATGGACATATATATACTATATATATACACACTGTATCATATATTCTTGATGTTTCAAGTTTCACGAAGAGGTTTTGCAGGACAACTGAACGAATTGAACAGAGCCCGGAAGGTTCATGTTCAGACCTAGAACGCGTTCTTCCTCGGGTGCTGTGCTCCCTGCTCCCCGTCTCCCCGTGGGGAGCTGCCCACGGCCGCCCACCCGCGCGGGGCGCCGCCTGCAGTCTGCCGGGCGGCCACGAGATGGCGGTGCGCCCCCTCTAACCGCACCGCACTCCTGCCCCCACCCCCCCTCCCCCGACCCGGCCCCGGCGAGGGTTCGCTGCCCCCCAGCCCTCCCGCACCTCCAAAATTCAGGTGGAACTCAAGCGGAAACACGATTAAAAATATATATATATATATATATATATATATATATATATATATATATATATATATATACAGTTTCGTTCTGTTGGATATGTGATGTTTGTCATAGCTGGGACAAAAGGCGGGCGGTGCCAACAGGTATTCGGTGCTCGCGGGGACAGGGAGGGAGCAGGGCCGCCGACCCGCCGCGTTCGGCTGGGGGGGGCCCGGCTGCAGCCCCACGGAGGGGGGGTGGCCGGAGCACGGCGGTGCCCGGCCGGGGGCGCTGTCAGCAGTAAGGCCCTGCGGAGTGGCTGCTTTCCCTCTGGACGCCTTTCCGTCTGGGTCTCCGAGTAGCAAAACGCTCTTCCAAAACACTCCTCCAAAAGTCAGACAGCACCGTTTCAGCCTTTTGGTCCCTTTCGGGACAAGCACAAATTGCAAGCCTTTTAGTCGTAAGGGTTTACCCAACTTTAGCCATGCTAAAATCTGAATTTTATTTTATTTTATTTTATTTTATTTTATTTTATTTTATTTTATTTTATTTTATTTTATTTTATTTTATTTTATTTTATTTTATTTTATTTTATTTTAGTTTAGTTTAGTTTAGTTTAGTTTAGTTTAGTTTTTGGTCAGAGGATGACTATTTGAGTGAGTCTGGCAGTGAGTGGACCAAGTAAGTTCTCATAAGCTGCCTTGTCAGGCCTGATGATTCAGCCTGGTGCAACAGCAAACTTGTGATTTGCCTCTGAGTGCTTTGCCATATTGTATTCTATGAATACATGGAAATTAATCCTTAGTGACAACAGCTTGGTAATCATCAACGGGGATGAATGTTCAGAGTTCAGTTTCTAACAGCATTCTTGTATCAAGAAATTTCACCTTCTGGCATCATTCCCTTACCCAGTGCCCTTGGATTGATCTTTTATACTTGTCTGTTTCAGCATCGATATTGTTCAGGCTAAAGGCTGTCTGGTAATTAATACATATGCACAATATTTACACAGTGCCTGACACACTTACATGCTTTTACATCATAAAGAATTCAGTAACAGTTATAAGCATGACCAATGAGCAAAAACAAATTAAAACCATTAGTTTTATGTGTTTGTCTTAATGGTGGCCTTTGACTAGTTGTGTTCTTTGAATGTGAAACTCAACGTGAATATAGTAAAGGATTTCAAATGGCCCTTTCAGTTCTGTTTTATATGGCCTGTGTCTACAAGAAAGCTGTTTACACAAACTCTGGAAACTGGGTAAGTGCTTATATAATGCTTCAGGATCTGGCTTCAAAAAGAGAAGTATCTCATTGGGTGCGTAATCTATTGCTGTAAATGGAAGTCATACCAAGGGTGAATGTTGGGAAAAATAACTGTTCTGAAAACCCCTTCCATGCCCCCATTTTCCCAGAAGTTCTTTGCTTTTTTAGAAAATGTGAATTTCGAAATGGGATAAAGGTAGTCCTCGGTGGAGGAGCTTGGAAAATAAAAGCACTGCCTGTTATTGAATGAGTGTTTCTAGTCTATTAAGTAAAATATGGCTGGGACATTTTGTTCTTTTCTACTTAAACAGGCTGTATGAATTTTGAGAAATAACACTTGGTATTTAGCTTCCATGTATTATCTCTGATGTTCTTTTTCTCAGTGGGTCTAGAGATATTAGGAATTATCTACCCAGTCAATTCATTTCCTTTAGATCCAAATCATTTATTCTGAATAAACATTCTTGTCCTGGATGTATATGTACTCCTACATATCCACACACGTAATTTTTACAATCTAACTAGTAAAAGAGGCTAAAGAACATATGCAAACAGCTGAGAGTGGGAGGCATTGATTATTAAATGAAGCGGTTGAGTCCAGAGTACAAGTAATTGTGTAGAAACATCCATTTTTATAAGAGTTGGATGACACACTGAGCTTAGCTTGTGAAAAACATTTTAAAGTCATTTATTTTCTCTCTTGAAAAGATAAACACTTTTGTTCAAGGTTCTGCTTATAATAGGAGGTCTGTTCTACCCTGGGTCTACCACTGATGAATGTTGGTTGCTGCTGAACTGGCAGCAGAGTAGAGAAGTCTTGACAGAGGTGGGTTTGCTTCAGAGATTTACAGAAGTCTTTTTTTTTTTTTTTTTTTTTTTCTTTTAATGAGTGCTTGTGCATGATAGTATTGAGAAGCAGGAAACAATTTTAGAGGGAAGACTTTAATCCATGGTTTTCACTTCAGGAAAAGCTTTTTTTGCCTTTTTTTTTTTTTTAATAATGTCTGTAATTGCTGGAAGAATATTTCCTGAGTTCAGCCATTACAAATTCCAAAGACTTTGACTGAGTCTAAGCCTCTTCCGTGTGTGTCTGATCTGAGTTGTGGCATACAGACAGTGTACCCTTGCATGTTCCCTATTCTACAGAGCAGAGTAATGGGGACAGGCAGTAATTTGCAGTACTGGCAAGAACCCTATTCTCTGCTGTCCCAGAGATGATATAATCAACAACTGTCAGATCCCCATCAGGCTTCTGCTGAAGCTGTCTGCTGAACTTAAGTTATGATGTGTATAAAAAAAACAGCTTTTTGTTCGGGTCCCAACTATGTTCAGTCTCTATAATTGCTGATCAGATTCCCATTCCCTCTTTGTTCCCCTTGGGCTTCTTTTGGGTAACAAGGGACACTGCCAGTGAACAGGGCATCTGGTCTGCATTGTGTGCTCCAGTGCGCAGTCTCCCATCATGCCTTTGGACTTGCAGCTAGAGGGCCTTTCCTCTTCTGATATTTCAAGAGGATCAGCCCTGGTCCCCAATTTCCTTCACAGCAAGCAGCCTTCAGTCTTCTTTTCAACAGCAGGTAATTAACTATCTTGCCACTCACCCTGTTGTAGCATGTTGTTGTGTTCCGGCACTGGAAGTCTTAACCAAAACATAAAAAAGTCTAGTAACCGATGAGGAAGATTTAATCTGCTAATGATATTACTTCAGTTCTCAATAGTGAAGATCAAGCCTTTTTGTATTACAACTGAAATTTTATTTATTTATAATCATTACTTTTCTGTGGTTTAATATGAAAATCATTGCCTCAGGAAAAAACAAAACCAAAACCAACTTTTTTTGTTGACTACTAATTTTAAGCAGCACTTCAATGTCTGACAAGGGGAGTGCTTGATGTTAATTATTTTTTGATGTGAGCATAATCATGTACAAAATTTGCTTTCATGCACAGTCTTCCATGTAAGTTTATGTTTTTGAAATCTGAACCTTAGCAGGGAACAAAATAAACACTTACAGTCTTCAGAGTTATTATAATCTGATTGTCATAGAACAAAATACCTTGTCATCTCCCACTACACAGCTCTTCCATATAACTGTTGATTTGCATCACTTATTCTGTTATACTTCATTGATTATGTTACTTCAAAATTGTTGTTTATTCAGCCTAACAGCCATTCCAACAAGAAAAGGTAAATATGGGATAAACTGTATTTTAGATCCTTACAAAGCCCTCAAAGCTGGAATTCTAAATTCAAACATATGGTGACATTGATGACCTCTGGGATGAAATAGAACTGGATTCTGGATCAAGAAAGAGAAGTAAATTTGGACTAAAGGAAGACTTTGTATCCATGTTAAGCTGCCACTTAAAACATGTAGATCTGGGGGAATTTTAACAAATTGAATTTGCTCCCTCCACTGGAATAGTTTTGGCACACATAGTTTATGGAAGACAGTGTCTAGATATTGATATACAGTTTTCTTACAAACAAATGCTTTCAAACGGTATATAATTGTTCTCTTACTAAAAAGTAATAGCTTTCAGAAAGTTATTAGAAATGCTTTAGGAGAAATGTTTTATGCCAGTGACCTTAAAATTGTTTTCCAGGTGGCTAGTTGTGTTTTCAAGTCATTTGTGCCGTTAGTATGTCTTTAGAGATAATATGTATTATATAGGAAAAATAAACTTTGTAAGAAAAGAAAGTAGCTGATTTACAAAAACTGTAGACATTCCATTCTTTTGTAAATACAGTGCAGGTCATAATGCTTAGCTTTACTATATTGTTATTCTTTGTGTGTTTTCTCATTTCAAAGGTATCAAGAGGATGAATAAGATAGGAGAAGCAAGAGCGGTATCTGCATGTGTGTCATTCAGCCAATATGTGTACACACACACACACACACACACACACACACATATATAAAGTAAATGCTTATAATTTCAAAATGATGAAATTTTTTGATGAAACTACAGAGAAATTATAACCCTACAAGTCATTTACAGCTATTGCAATTGTGTTTAATACATTCCCGAAGCTATTTTTTTTTTCCTGGCACAGATGGTAACATCATAACTTCAGATCTTATTCCCAGCCATTGCTGGCTGTTCTTGGGTGTGGGAAGAGGTGATGATTAGCTAAGACAAAACTAGCTGTTCACAACATCTTGTTGGAACTTTGTTGTTATTGGTGATAAAAATGTCTTCAGAATAAACTGAAGACTTTCATAGGAAAATGCCTGCTTCTGTCATTTTTATTTTTTAAGTCAGCTGTAAGTGCAATTATATAATTGATGTTTCCAGTGCTATATATTTCTTTTGTTTACATGCTTTTACACATTAAGGATATGAGAATGTTTCAAATACGGAAGACAGCAGGCATTACCATGAGAATTTGTAAACATAATAAAGTTCTTTGAGAACATAACGTGTCTACATTTGTGAAGTTCTTAATGACACTATTGTCTCATTTCAGCCTATCCATACAGTTCTTTTTCTATGACACTTTCAGTGTATTTTAGTCCACAGAAAGCATATTTGTACCATTTTCCATTTTGTTACTGAAAGGACTGTTGTGTTTCAGCCCATTTACAATGTATTCCTGTGCTTAATCACTGAGCTTAATTTAAGAAAGAACACACGAAAACTGGGTATTTCTCATGCTTCCATAATTAATTGGAGTAAGGTGTTTTGCTGCTTCTGCTTTATAGTTTTATGTGGAATTGGGTAAGGATCTGTTATGCAAGAGAAGGTACAAACACGGGAAGACCAAAAGAGATCACAAGTGGAATAAATCAGAATAGTGGATTTGTCTTGCCAAATGTTGGAACTGATGTCAAACATACTGCTGCGATTACTTCTAATTCAGCAGGTCAATCTTGTCCATGAAAATTCCTCTACATTTCTCAAACTGTTTCAGCTCTTCAGTGACTTTACAGCATCCTTCCCTGACACTTCAACTGATAAATTTATTACTGGCTGTATGTTCTGAGGTAAAGCTATCTTCTGTGTTTACATTGATCTCATGTTGCAAGGAGAAAAGAGAATAGTTCTGAAAGCCTTGGATCTGGGAACATCAGAAATGTTAGCTAATACTTTTCCAAATTTTATTTATTTATTTATTTATTTATTTATTTATTTATTTATTTTTAGTAGTCCAAAGAAGGTTTTTAAGGTCTTATTTACAGCTAATGGATATAGAAGGACCTGAAAAGTAGCTCTGGCATGCTCACTTTCAATTTCTATGTAATTTCAATACCCTAAGCCTCTGGCTACTGTTATAAATGAAGTCTCATCTCAATCTGAATTTAGTAATATTTATACTTATGAATGGCATAAAAGGTATATAAGGTATAAAAGGCAAGTAAACAGCGCTAGGTGTGCGGGGAGTCCACACTTCACCAGCACGCACACACGAACATCGAACATTCTAAATATACAAAACATTGCTTTACATACTAAACCGGAGCACACCTATACATATGTACAATCAGAAAAGGTAAGAAACAATCCTTTAAGTTACATGACTTAGTCTCCATTTTCCATTCCTTTTGAACAATATATCTTGCTTTAAGTTGTCAAGCAACTCGGTCTTCAGGCCTTATATATCCCGTTCTTCCCAGATTGAAGAAAAGCATATCCATCTCCTTTTCAGGGCCAATAGGCCTGGGTCAAAAGGCACGTCCAGGTCACCAGGGGGCGTAACAGCAAAAGCCTTCGATGGCTGTAGCAGCAGAGGGGCCCATGGCGTAGCAGTCGGATCAGTAAAGGAGCCCGCAGCTCCCTCACTGTCTGGCAAACCACACGTTTCTGACTGTGGTCCCACAGGGCTCTTTAAGGCCTCAGAGACTGCTCGCCAGGTGCCGAGCAATCCCACTACAACCTTGTCGTTTTTAGTTGCAGAGTCCCACACCTTGACCTCAGTTTGGTCCCATATTTCAGGATTATAAACTGCCCGATTGTTAATAAGGAGAATAAGCTGTACGGTTACCAGGACAGTCCTTGTTTCTAAGGTCGTATGATTCCCCATAATGCGCAGCTGCTTACCAGCGAGAGGCAGTTGTGTGCGCAGGTCTGCTTCTCTCAGTTTGAGCTTCTCTCCAGCTCCGGTGCGCCTATTTCCAGCGACTTTCTGTATGAGCTTCTCTGAGCGGTTTGCTGAGTTTGGCCGAACCTATCTTCATGAGGCGATCAATGTGCCTGTTCCCGTCCTGGTCTCCGTTCTGCTAGCTGGACCCTATTCATTCCTTTTTCCTGCTTCTTTATTGATGATGTAACTCCATCGTGTTGCCTTTTTTTTTTTATCTTGAGGGCAGGCTCCCCTCTTATACCCTTCTCTCCACAGCAGTTCTTTTCAAAACAACTTTTCATTGGTCAAACAACTTTGCAAATAACAGCAACAGTAAACACCCAGAAACTTCCATGCCTCAATGGCTGGAGAACAAGCAACCCAAGACTTCACGGAGTCTCCTGAATCACCCTTCTTTGTTCCCTCTAAACTCTTTTATATTCCTGATGGCCTCATCGTTAAGAGTCTGATGTTGTCATCAACCACGGGGCTTGCCGACCCCCATGGCCACACTCCCACATCTCCCCCTTCTTTCCTAGTATCAACCATCTTCTCGACACGAATTACCACTCCATATATAACACTACTTAGCTCTGCATTTCTCTATCTCCTTAGCATCTGGAAGAGCTACAGGACTCTGCATTTTGTGCATGTAATCCAGGATGCTTATGACCCTGTTTTCCAAGTTTTTTGCAAGCTCTTTCTGTGTAAAAATATCAGCCTCCGAAATGCTTACTGCAATTGATATTTCCATAAAGGCTGAAGTATAGGAATATAATGGATTTTCCACATAAGCTAACAATTAAAATGCTTTATAATGTTTTCCATATATATTTTTCCCTTTCCCACTTTACCCATGTTTTTCTACTTTAATTTAGTGGTCTCTTTAACTTAGTGGTCTCAGCTTACTGCCCTTGCCAGCCTCCTCACCTGAGGCCATCTTTGGGTTCTTCCCTTTGGGGAGTTTCTGTGAAATTCCTTTCCCAGCCTGGTCTGGTCCTGGCAATGCAACCAGCTTCCATTTGCTCTTACAATTGCTCTGTTAATTCTTTAATTGTTGGGCATACTGTGTGTTCCTGTGAGAGCCATTACAGACTGGTTTAGGTAGGTTTAGGTGGGTACAGACTGGTTTAGGTGTGTGGGATGGAATCCCAAACAATTCTGGAGGCAAAGACCCTTTCATCTGAGCAGCAGCTTCTGCTCCCAAAGGATAGCAAATCCACAGGATATGTATTAATAGGATTTTTCCATTCTTAGCCTGTGGAATTCTGATGATTTTTTGTAGGTGTTAGAACTAGACTGGGTCCAGAAGCTGATGTATCAGCCTCTCAAATTTTCATTACTATGCAATCCACTTTTGCTAGTTCTGTGCTGGATTTCTCAGCTGGCTGGCTTTGATTTAGGCAGTTCAAGTTTCAGGGCATTTTCATGCATGTAGCTTAAAGTGCAGCAGGACTCCTTTACAAGCAGGATACTCCATCATCAAGCTCTGTATATCAAAGCAGCTCTTGGGCCTCTCACTGTAGACCTGAAAGAAATGTGGCTGCCTGTGCAGCATTCTGCGGGTGGGAGTACTGCTGTGTATGTGTAGGTCCTGACAACCTGCAAGAAAGAATGCTACAGACAAACTGTTTAATCATTTTCTTAAAAAAAAAATAAATAATAATAATGTGATATGAATGTGATGGAATGATAAAATGATTAGTCTTAAGAATGTGTTGTTCTGGAAACTAAATTTAGAACTCCTTTAGGATATAGGACTCCCAGATCTGCAATATGTTTCCCAGGAACTCCAAATTCTCTGCAACCATCTTCATTCTGTTATTTATTAGATATGCTCCTACATCAACTATAATTTGGAAGGACAACAAAATTTGCTTATGTGGCTGTTGTGGTTTAACCCGGAGAGCAGCTAAACACCACACAGCCATTCGCTAACACTCCTCCCTCCCTCTCTGGAATGGGGGAGAGAAATGGGAAAGTGAAGCCTGTGAGTTGAGATAAAGACAGTTTATTAAGACAGGAAAATAATAATAACAATAATAATAATAACAAAAATGATGATACTACTACTACTAATAATAATGTATACAAAACAAGTGATGCACAATGCAATTGCTCACCACCTGCTGACTGATGTCCAGCCTAACTTCGAGCAGTCCGGCCCTCCTCCCCCCAGCTAGCCAACCCTGTATAATGTTTAGCATGACATCAGATGGTATGGAATACCCCTTTGGCTACTTTAGGTCAGTTGTGCTGTGTCTGTCCCCTCCCAGCTCTTGCTGCACCCCCAGCCTGCCCGTTGGCAGGACAGAGTGAGAAGTTGAGAAGTCCTTAGCTTGGTGTAAGCAATGTTCTGCAACAATTAAAACATCAGCTTGTTATTAGCACTCGTCTCATCCTAATCCAAAACATAGCATTCTACCAGCTACTAGGAAGAAAATTAACTCTGCCCTAACTGAAACCAGGACAGTGGCTAATACTGGTAATATTTTGACAAGCAGTTGCATGTTTTTACTTCAAATTATTGTTTGTACAAATAAAGTGTTGTTATATATGGAGTGGTAATTCGTGTCGAGAAGATGGTTGATACTAGGAAAGAAGGGGGAGATGTGGGAGTGTGGCCATGGGGGTCGGCAAGCCCCGTGGTTGATGACAACATCAGACTCTTAACGATGAGGCCATCAGGAATATAAAAGAGTTTAGAGGGAACAAAGAAGGGTGATTCAGGAGACTCCGTGAAGTCTTGGGTTGCTTGTTCTCCAGCCATTGAGGCATGGAAGTTTCTGGGTGTTTACTGTTGCTGTTATTTGCAAAGTTGTTTGACCAATGAAAAGTTGTTTTGAAAAGAACTGCTGTGGAGAGAAGGGTATAAGAGGGGAGCCTGCCCTCAAGATAAAAAAAAAAAGGCAACACGATGGAGTTACATCATCAATAAAGAAGCAGGAAAAAGGAATGAATAGGGTCCAGCTAGCAGAACGGAGACCAGGACGGGAACAGGCACATTGATCGCCTCATGAAGATAGGTTCGGCCAAACTCAGCAAACCGCTCAGAGAAGCTCATACAGAAAGTCGCTGGAAATAGGCGCACCGGAGCTGGAGAGAAGCTCAAACTGAGAGAAGCAGACCTGCGCACACAACTGCCTCTCGCTGGTAAGCAGCTGCGCATTATGGGGAATCATACGACCTTAGAAACAAGGACTGTCCTGGTAACCGTACAGCTTATTCTCCTTATTAACAATCGGGCAGTTTATAATCCTGAAATATGGGACCAAACTGAGGTCAAGGTGTGGGACTCTGCAACTAAAAACGACAAGGTTGTAGTGGGATTGCTCGGCACCTGGCGAGCAGTCTCTGAGGCCTTAAAGAGCCCTGTGGGACCACAGTCAGAAACGTGTGGTTTGCCAGACAGTGAGGGAGCTGCGGGCTCCTTTACTGATCCGACTGCTACGCCATGGGCCCCTCTGCTGCTACAGCCATCGAAGGCTTTTGCTGTTACGCCCCCTGGTGACCTGGACGTGCCTTTTGACCCAGGCCTATTGGCCCTGAAAAGGAGATGGATATGCTTTTCTTCAATCTGGGAAGAACGGGATATATAAGGCCTGAAGACCGAGTTGCTTGACAACTTAAAGCAAGATATATTGTTCAAAAGGAATGGAAAATGGAGACTAAGTCATGTAACTTAAAGGATTGTTTCTTACCTTTTCTGATTGTACATATGTATAGGTGTGCTCCGGTTTAGTATGTAAAGCAATGTTTTGTATATTTAGAATGTTCGATGTTCGTGTGTGCGTGCTGGTGAAGTGTGGACTCCCCGCACACCTAGCGCTGTTTACTTGCCTTTTATACCTTATATACCTTTTATGCCATTCATAAGTATAAATATTACTAAATTCAGATTGAGATGAGACTTCATTTATAACAGTAGCCAGAATCAGTCTTGATGAATTTCCCAAGAGAAGAAATTGTGAGAAAAAAATGTTTTTAAGAAGTTAAAGTTAATGTCGACATTTTTTATTTAGGAAATTGAATTCACTTTATTTTATTTTATTTTATTTTTTTAGTGAATTTATTATTTATTAACATTTTGTGAATTGGCTGTCACTTTTTTTTAATCACCAAAATGTTCAAAAAGATTCTGTCTCTACTATTTATCTCTACACATAACATTTTACTGTAACGTATTCAGACTGATTTGTCAACCCCGTTGCTCATAACAGACAAGGTTCACTGAAATACGTGTTTGAAATGGTGGTCCTGTTATGCTACCCTCTACCATGATAGAATGGTAGTGTGAAAGTTCTGATAAAAACTATTTCATAGACAGGATATGAGAGTAAGAGTAATTCAAATAATATACAGATTTATCTCTTGGTCCTTTCAGTTAAACTGCTAGCAGAGTGTTAATTAATGGTGTTTGCTCTGGTGTATTGTGAGAAGTGGATCTGTGCTAATGGATAGACTGGACCATGGCCAAATCTAGAACACCTTGGAGTTGGCAGAAGTAGCAGTACTTGGTCAATTACCAACATGAACTAATCTCAAACTAGTTCTGAGGTCCTTATCAACCTGATGGGCTATCTTGCCTGCTTTGTGAAGGTTTTAGACTTACGAGCAGTTTGGCATGAGCAGTGTCTTTTCATTACTCCTGTTTGATTTACAAGCTGTCTTTGAAACTGTTAACCAAAGTGATGGCCTTAAGCACCTTGCAGGACTCTTGTGCTTACTCAAGACCTGAGACCCAGATGTTTAATTTCTGTGAGCAGTACTGGTGGTTCTTAACAGTCCTCCAACCTTGTTCAGCATGAGTTTTCTTGAGTCCTCTGGAAAGTTTCTAGATTTTCAGATGCAGTTTGACTTTGCATTTTCAGTGAATTGATACTGATATAAAAAGGATATACAACTTTACCCTTTTCATCTTGTGTAAGACTCTGTGTGTTATATCCAAATGCTTGTCCTCTTAATTTCAGTATTTTTCTAAACAGATTTTATTAATTTACCCTACCACTTTTTTTGTTTTAAGGAGCTTTTGAGGAAAATCTCAGTGTTTTTTAGTTTATGTGATTAAAATTCTCAAACAGCTTTCCAGTCAGCTGTTAGTTCTTGAACAAGCTTTAATAAGAAAACAAAAGGTGTTTGCTGTCATCTCAGAATGTCACACAGGAGAAATAGATGTGAACTTGTGATCAGCATCAGGCCTGAGCTTCCAGCGAGTGGTGTGGGAGCTGCTGCTGTTACACATATTGTGCTGCTGCATGAGTGGGAGGAGATGAAACTTTTGCCATTTCTATGGCATCACTCAGCAAGGTGTAAATGAAGTATGAAATAAAAACTCTCAACCCACTCAGTGCACAGACAGAAAAAAGATAGTGTTTTATACTTGCTGCTGTGATAGGCTATTTGGTGTAATATTAACCCTACACAGTGCCAAAATACTCTCTTAAGTTTTACAATCTCAGGTCAAAAGAGCAATGATTTCTAGTTAGGTCTCTTCCTTTTTCTCTCTTTCCACCAACGTGCTATTGCACGTCAAAGCTGGTGATGCAGAGCAGGAGTGAGGTGAAAAGACTGACAAGGGGATTTTGTTCTCAGAGAAAGAAATTCTGTAAGTGAATCAGTAGGCACAATTTGCAATGAACTTCAGGGTAAAATGATAAAATACCACACACTGGATGCGAGTACAGATTTAGAAACATTTGTTGTCTTCATTTTATTGAGCTCAACCGCGTGATTTGGAAAGAAGGAGCCATAGGTGGTAATGTATCTATGCTATGTTTAAATTCATTAGCACCAGGGAGTCTGTTTGTGTTGCTAGGTAGCTTATTTGGTGTGGTAGCAGTCTTTGGAAGGAAATGCTTTTCAGGCGCAGATTTGCCCCAAGGTCTTGCCTTCATAGCTTAACAAATTGCTACCTAGATCCTTGTGGGATCCCACTCATTATTTTTAAGCCATAAACAAGTCTCCTGGCAGCCTTCTTTTTATTTGGCTGGAAATGTTCAGTTGTTGAAGCCTTTGAGCTAGATCCTAAGCTGGTGTAAATAATGCAGCTTCACTGATGTCAATAAAATCAGGCCAGTTTATACCAGCTGAAACTCTGTCCCTTCAGAAGCAAGGCAGATCCTAATCTCCATGCCATTCACATAGAGGTGAATATTTCCTTTTTTTTTTTTTTTTTTTTTTTTTTTTTTTTTTTTTTAACAATCCTTGCATGTCCTTTGTAGAACTAAGTGTTTTGTGCTGCAGATACTGCTGAGAAATAGAAAGAAGTAAGATGGATGCTGATTTAAAATGCTGGACACCTAGACCCCTGTCTTGTTCTGCCAGAGACCTCTGCGTGGCAGCATTGTTATTTCTCTTTGTGCTCACATTCTTCCCCTTTTATTTTCCAGTCTTAGAAAAGCATGGGGATAAAGCGACTAAATATTGCAGTAGATATTGTGGTAACAGGAGCTGTTGTGTAGAGGGACATCCAGTACCATCACTGCAGAACAAGCATAAACTGAGAAATGGAGCTTCTGAGCAGTGACCAAGACCCTGCTCAGCTACTGGGCAGCTGCATAAAGGAAGGGTTGTACAGGAAGTATATCATACATGGACTTGTGTGCAGAGTGGGGTCCCTGCTCAATACACTGAGTAGCAAAGTGCCAGGGATTCATACCAGGGATGAGCTTTCTGTAAGACTGCACAGGAGGTAAGGGGATGCGAGACACCTGGCACTGCATTCAGGGTGAGTCAGCCTATAGAATCAGCTTTGGGAAGGCAGGATAAATTCTGGTGGGAGGGGTTTATGTAAACACCATTCTGATTAAAGCAGGGAGCATGAAGGTAATAAAGTATAGCCTGTTCCATCCTGCAGTGCTTGCCAGTGATACCATGTCCATAAGGAAAGCTTTGTGATAAGAAATTAAAATGGCAAGATTCAAAGAAAACCAGGTACCTTTGCAAAGACAAAGAAAATTGGGTCATTAAAACACTCTTCAGGTTTTCAAGAGGCACAGGAAAGACCAGAATAGTGTAAATGTGATGTTTGTATTAAGTCTTAAGAAGGCCAATAATCCTTTTGGTGCACAGAATTGAATGTCACCCACCTGGAGAAAAGTCTGCAATACAGTCAGGTGAGGACAAAATTGGAAAGCCCTTTGAAAGTAGGACAGTAGGGGTCTTGGGCTAGTTGGCGGAGTTGTATTCCCCATTATGTTCCCTAATGCAATTTATTACTTAATTTGTTGTGCAATTGCTAGAGAGTGAATTTTCTCTATTTCTGCCTTTCAATAAATTCTAAGCAAAATAAAGCTTCCTCGTTGTTACAGATTGAGAGGGTGGTGGAAATAAGGCTTACACTGCTGCAAAGTCGGATACAGGAGCAGTGCATTAGGTGGGTTAATAAAATCTCATCCTAATCAGGTGCTACAATACAAAATACTTTCCTATAGAATAAAAATGTCTGTGAAAGAATGTTTTAGATACCTCACATAGGATCAATATAGGGCAGGACTTGGATTTATCATGTCTGTATCTGTTTGCTCACAAAAGTATTGCACTGTAAGTTCTGGTCAGATGCATAGAATAATGCTACATTGCTCTTCTAAGCAAGTTCAAAAACTAAGCATATCATTTGCATAAGGATGGATCCTTGATGCTCCTACTCTTTATTTATAGTTTGTAAATGGATGCTTACAAAACCAAGAGATATACATTCACTCACTATTAATTTATAGCCATATTACCTCAGAATTGTCTTTGAAATTATTACATACAAGTTAAATGCAAACTATTCATTTATGCTACTGCTGACAAACAGCATTCTGATTTGTTCTAGGGAACAGAATGGATAATAAACAGAAACAGTAGGAAACCTTTTTAAAAACATAATTTTATAATATTTATTGTTGCTTTTAATTAATTAATTATTTTACTTAGTTTCTGAAAGAAATAAAACAAGTGATAGAAACCAAACGAAACCACAGAAGACTCTGGGTCATTTAAGTAAGTGAACTACCAGCTAGCAAATGCAGTTTAATGTAGAAAAATGTTAAACAGTTCACCTGGGAGGAAGGAATCAGTCTAAGGAATATGTACTAAATATGTAGTCATCCAGCATACTGATTAGGAAAGAGGTGGAATAGTGATGGAGAAATGTCTGAAAACATGAGAGTTCCAATGCACTGTAGCATTAAGAATTTTTAACAATATATTAAAGAAGAGAAGGCTGCATAGCCATAACAGAGGATGGATTGAAATTTCATTTAAAACAGGATTACAATTCCTCAGTTTTTTTTCCTCAGTGGTTGAAGAATAAGGAAAATAGTTACTCATAGCATTTTTCGTATTAATAAAACATTCCCTGCAACTTTTGCAAAGAAATGACTGCTTCTAGAGAGTCTGCTCTCATCAAAGACACTGTTCCAGTTAGAAAACAAATACCAAACTAGAAATTTCAAGCTGTGCAGATGCACGTGTGCACAAACATGCACCAATGGGTATTGATATCTTAGGCTTATTCTCCTATGAAACTGCAATATGCAAGGAGTGCTGCACTGAGTGGTTAACTGCCATATATCCAAATTAATGACCAGAATGGTCAAGAAATAATTTCTGCTTTTCAGTTCTTAGAGCTTGCCCTGCAGCTTCTTCACAGAGACCAGAGGTAAATGGTAAGGCAGGCTGGATGGCAGGGGCCATGCATTCAGCTTGCAGGAGTAATGAGTTACTCCTGAGTATCAGGTGTTTTCAGATGTGTGTAATTATTGGCAGTACTGCAGAAAATGCTCTACTGTGTGGATATAGCTATTCATGTGCCATGCTCCTTCGCTCAGGCTCTTATGCAAAATATTTTTTTTTTCCATGATTCCAGCATGGCCATCTGTATCAACATGACTCCTATATTCCTATTTAAATCCTTCTATGCTGTCTCAAGCTTTTCCCTTTCCCTTTACAATCAACAGCTAGAAAAGCATGGTGCATCAGTGCTGAGCAGCCTGTGTGTTTGTATGCCCCTGTGAAGGGGTGCATGGTTCTGCAGGGAGGGAAGTAGGGCCATGGCACTGCTGCACAGCTTGCATCCAGGGCTCTGAAAAATATCCTGTGGCCAACAGACACATGGTGATTTCAGTGGTGCTGTACTCACTGTCTGCCTGGCAGGAGGTCAGGGGCCCCGCCCAGAGCTGGCAGGATGGAGTATGTGCCTGTGTCAGCTGCTTCTGTTTGCAGTGCAGTGTTTTAGTACTATTCTCATTTACACAGACAATTTAACCTCTTAGACAGGGAACTGGCATCCTTGCCTTTCTGTCAGCGTGACTAGAAAGACATTATGCCCAGATGAAGGGTGAGCTGAGCATTCACAATCAGGAATATCTCACACTTGAGCATGATGTAATAAGTGTTTTATGCATCACTGCCTGAGAATGGGAGGTTACCTGGCAGCTGCAGTGGTGGGGCTGAACACTCTGTGGCATGCAGTCCACCCGTTGTCAAAAGCTGCACTGCTGCAGCAAGAATGCCAAAGAGATGCGGAAACATGCAAGGTGTCCATGCTCTGCCATGCAGACATAGCATATCCTCAGGCTGTCTGTGCAGTCCTGCTTCCCAGCCAGTTCTCTGACAAAAAGCCCACTATATTGCTATTCAGAAGAACCACATTTTGGTGGAGTTGTATGATGTGGTCCATATCTGTGTCAGAATCTATGTAGTATTATTGCATTGTTCCATATCCTTATCCCTGAAATGGCAGAACTTTGCATTATGCGGATGCCACTTAACATCTATCACAGTAACTCCCTGCACAGCTAGACTGCAACAGGTGATCAAATAGTTTGGCTTCATTTTCAAATAAATGCTTATTTATGCAAATGTATGCTTTGAATATGCTTATGAAGAACGGGCTGAAGAAAAATATCCTTTGCTTTAAAGAAAGAGCAGCTGTAGGGATCCTCACTGAAATCCCCTTTGCCTGACTTTAGGTAGAGGCCAGAGACCAGCAGATGGCAATCTCCATCTGTCACAGAAGAGCAGGGTTTTAATGCAGGGGCTCTCGTGTGTGTCTTCCCTTTGCTTATTACAGTTTACTTGAAGGGCAAAACGACCTGAAAATGGTAGGCAGCCTTTGTTAGGCTCAATGTCAGAATCTGGAAAAGCACAGCTGAAATTCTGCTTTATGCAAATCCCAGCTAGTTGGATCTGTAAAAAGCAAGCTAACCTAATGGCATGAATTTGTGCTAATCTTTTTTATTTTTAAGTACAAGACAGAGAGTTATTTTACAGCATTGCTGTGCTTTTCCGACTGTGTGCTGCTAATCTTTTAATGCACTCTTTAGAAAAAAGAAAATGGCTGTTTTCTTTGCACCCCACATTTTTTTTTTTCCCCAGTGTTTGAAATCAGAAGAAATAACGTGATCTTCGGCTGACTTAAAAAAGGAGTGAAGACACGAAAGAAAAGCATTTACCTGCTATAGTGACAAATCTGCCATGCTAGAGTAATGTGTCCAAGCAGCAGTGTGAGAGTCTAGTTTAGCATTTGAAATGGAAAATGTATGGTATTAAAGCTATCACTGTGTAATTTTTATACATTTTTTTTCATTGCAGAACAGAAGATTAATGCTGCTAATTTCAGTTATGTGAAAATGGTGAGCTGATAAAGGACCTGGATGTTTTTCTAAAGCAAATATTAATAGCATAAAAAGGAATATTCATATCCTATAGTGGAAATAATTCTGTCAGTTATCTCACTATGCTGCTTTAAATGAGTTTGCATCATTTCATGCAGTATCATACTTCAGACATTTGATCATCTATAACATGATGATGGAGTGATGAAAAAGAAGGATAAATTAATATCCTAGATATAGTGACACTGGTAAAAATATAGGAAGGTTTCACTGGGAATGCAGGATTTTCTGTACTATCCTTAAATGCAATTTTTGCACTGCTTTCCATCTACTGGACTCTGACAGTGGATTGCATGTAATATAAAGGGTGCATCAGGAATGCTAATAGTTAGCTGAGTAGCACAGAACATACCTTTACGAGTAACATTAATTAGGGAAAGGAATTAACTGCAAACTGGATCTGTCTGGTGTCCTATAGGATAAAAGATGAATAGAGAACTACTATGCTAGTTATGCAAAACCTGAATGTTTGGAAGATAACCAGTGCTCTCAGTGTGGAGCAGGAGACCTGGAGGTCCATGTGAACATGTAGCTTGAGGTAGCTAAGTTAAGGGGAGATGCCCTAACGTGAGTATTGGTGGCAAGACAGATTCTTGCACTTTGTTTCACCCTAATGAAAGGATTTTTATCTGATGATGCTGATGTGGTATGATCTATGAGAAGTAGGACACAAAAGCTTTATGAGAAACCTTGACTATAACCAGACACTAATGTATGCATAGCTTATTCCAACTTACAGGTACTCCATTTTATAGGTCAACTTTTCTTTTAAAAGAAAGATTTTCTTTTAAAAGAAAAGAAAAGAAAAGAAAAGAAAAGAAAAGAAAAGAAAAGAAAAGAAAAGAAAAGAAAAGAAAAGAAAAGAAAAGAAAAGAAAAGGGAGAGGAATCCAAGCAGTTCTCATAGCAACACTGTGTTTTGAGTGAATGATAAATGATGGACATGCCATAGTAGAAGAAAAACCTCTTATATTAGGAGGAGTGAAAAGAAAATAAAAAAGCATATTTATAAGTAGAAGGTACTGATTTATGAGAAAAGATTATAAAATGAATTTTTGACATGATAACTTCAACAAGTGGTTGAGTACATGCAAATATATTTTGGGAAGTGTGGGCTCAATTACAAGCACAACAGAAATTGCTGGAATTATTTTTCATGATAGAAAAGACTATCTTTTGCAATTACACTAAATAAGGAAAACTCAGATAAAAATCTTCTTTGCTGCAAGAACATTTCTGTTGTAAAGCAACTTCCAAAAGAAATAATACACACCCACTGCTTGAAACAGCTAAAGGTTCATTAAATAATATCACATGGGAATATATAATCATTTTCCTTCTCTAGCATACATGATTAAAGGACAAAAAATGTAGAAATGCTACATGCAATTTCTTCTCAGTCTGCTGAGTGCATGTTCACACTAATGTGGCAGAGGGAGAGAAATTTTTTCAGTGCCTACAGCAGAAGCCTGTTCAGGTGCCTACACTCAGCACCTCAGTTGCACTTTTTCTTGATGAAGGACAGGACAGGGTATATCTAGTGGTTAATCAAAGGTGCCCATGAAAAGCAGCAGCTGGGTTTTACTTAAATGTTCCCAATCACTCTTTAGAAGCACTTGTTTTTTGTTTGTTTGTTTGTATCATTGGTTATATGTGGAACCTGCACACCTTTGAGGCCTGAGTTAAAGGCTTAAAGTTACAGGTAGCACCTCAATCTCTTTCTGAATGCATGCGTTTTTGAAATATTTGACCTCATCTCCATAGACAGTTACCTTCTTTTATTTTATTCAAAGACAGCAAACAAGAATATAATTCAAAATTATTTTTCCTCAGCTGTTGGGGTGATTTTATACCACATTATGTTCATGCAAATAACTACAGAAGGTGCAAAGATTAAAAAAAAAAAACAAAAAAGTTTGACTTACTTTCTTCTGCAATTGTGAATCTTTTAAAAGCACTGATCTGTGTTCTTTTTTCCCCTTCTGGTAATCAGGGACAGAGAATGCCAGGACTCCCATACTGGTCTCAAGGCTGATACTGGACCTAGCAGCTGCAAAGGTTTCCATCAGCTGTCCTTGTTTCCAAATTTTTGAAATGCTACCAAAAACAAAGCTTCTCTTTTCTGACAAAGAACTAGGGATGGCAGTGCATGTCTTTCTGGTATGCTAATCATTTTTGGATTTCAGCACACAGATATAAAAATTTGCCCAGCAGGATAAAACTAGAATCTTGGAATGGTCAAGGTTGGAAGGGACCTCTGAAGATCATCTAGTCCAACCCCCCTGCCAAGCAGGATCACCGAGAACGCATTGCACAGAATGGCATCCAGGTGAGTTTTGAATATCTCCAGAGAAGAAGACTCCACCACCTCTCTGTGAAACTCTGTCACTTTCACAGTAAAGAAGTGCTCCCTCATATACAGCCGGAATCTCCTGTACTTCAGTTTGTGCCCGTTGCCTCTTGTCCTGTCACTGGGTACAACTGAGAAGAGTCCGGTTCCATCCTCCTGACACCCTCCCCTCAGATATTTATACACGTGGATGAGGTCTCCCCTCAGTCTTCTTTCCTAAACAGGCCCATTAATCTAATGCTCCAGTCCTTTAATCAGCCTAGTAGCCCTCCTCTAGACTCACTCCAGTAGTTCCACATCCCTCTTGTCCTAGAGAGCCCAGACCTGGACACAGGACTGCAGGTGGGGCCTCACCACGACTGAGTAGAGGGGGAGGATCACCTCCCTTACCTGCTGGCAACACTCTTCCGAAGGCACCCCAGGATCCCGTTGGCCTTCTTGGCCACAAGGGCACACTGCTGGCTCATGCTCAGGCTGCTGTCCCCAAGTACTCCCAAGTGCCTCTCTGCAGAGCTGCTCTCCAGCAGGTCACCCCCCCAGCCTGTTCTGGTACTTGAGGTTATTCCTCCCCAGGAACTTTTCATATGGAGTTTGCTCATTCATTTGTTTGATTTTCCTTTCTGGCTTTGTGATAATATTGCCTACACATAAATGCCCTTCTCCATTCCCTTGTATCTAAGTATTCCCATCTGTGTGATCCATGGTTTCCCTAAACAATGAAACAGGCAATTCCTGATGGTCTCATCATTAAGAGTCTGATGTTACCACCAACCATGGGGCTTGTTGATCCCCATGGCCACACTCCCACAGCTGGGGGCTGGAGGAGGATGCAAAGGCAGGAGGGCCATGGCAGGAGGGGACCCCAAATGTGCCATTGGGATTGTAATAGCAGGAGCTTGACCCAGCCCTGAATGTTCACTGCCATGTGCGTTGCCTTGGCAGCACGGCTGTGGGACCATGTGTGGGGCAGTGGGGCTGGACCGCTGCAGGGATAGGGCACTGAGAGGGGCCATGAAGGATTTGCCAGGGGGGGTTCTTGGATTGTTTCATTCCATCAGCCCTGCCATACATGCTGCAACAAAAATGTTACCAGAGTAGTTTTGGTGGGATTTTCTTTGCTAGAACATTAGGTCTGGAACAAAGTATTTCCAAGTATGTCAACTATCTTTGACATTTGTAGAAGAATTCCCAGACCTGCAGTTCCTCTTGGTTCTGTATCAAGAACGTGTTTTATAGGATTACCATTCAGTTAGGGATATTTTGGTTCAGGAAAATAAGCTAAACTGGTTAGGTGGCATTGCTTCACTGCAGATTTTTTTTTAAACTTAAATATCTGCTGAAAGGAGAATGAAAGGATTTGAATTAAGTGTAGCAGGTAATAGCTACCATGCAAATTCAGTAGTGTTAGGAAGGTGTTCCTGTATTTTAGTTATCATCCATACTTTGTACCCAGAAGGAAATTATTCTGAATTTGTTTTTTTCTTGTTTTTACTCATATTCCTTTTAAGTCCTTTACCAGCAGAGACCTAGTGTAATCAGCAGCACTGCTCCCAGTGAGAACCGAACTCAGAAACCATTACATTATTCTCAAAATCTTGTTTCATGGTCAATAAGAAAGCTCACCTAAGGTATATATACGCCTACATGTATATATCTAAACATTTTTTGTTATATAACTAAAATTTAAGTCTAATAGTTGTTAACCCATAACTAATTATTACAGAAAAGGAAGGAAAAATAAGACAGTACAAATTGTTATTATACATGTAGTCAGTTTCTATCCATTATTCTGATATTATACTCACCTTTTCTCTGCTCCTCTGGGTCCTAACGTCAGCATTTTCATTCTGGTGGGGTGTGTTGTAATAAGTTGTCAGCACCATAGCCCTTCATTGAAAGAAATCTGATACTTATGTTTATGATTTCTTTGCTCTAGGATCCACATGGGATTCTTTCTATATGCTTGCTAACACACTTTTACCTCTTGCTCTTTTTTTTTTTTTTTTGGTCCAAAGTTCAATGTTGCATTAAAATTCGCTACATATGGTGCATTTTATGTACTTCAGATAGTATTTCTTTGTTCTTTGTGTTAGCACTAAGCTAACACAGTTTTGGCCATCTCCAGGTCTGCATTTCTTAATGCACTGTTGAAGTGTTGTTTATAGCTGTGGGGCCTCCACTGCCAGTCTGTGCCCCATCTTTTAGCATCCTGTGCCTGTATTCCTCCATATCTAAACCTATCTCTTCAGCCCTTAGGACCTCTAGATATTTGGCTTGTATTTTCTATGCTATGTTATTATGCTAGGCTTGTAAAAACTATGATGATACTGGGCAAATATAAACAAAAGTAAAAGAAATTACCCACAGACATCTCAACAACCAAAAAAAAAAATAAAAAAAATTTGCTGTTACAGCTAAACCAAGTACAATGAAGTTGCTGGCAAGTCAAGGAAGTTCAGACAGAGCAGGCCTTGCAAACTTCATCCCTAAGGCCTTGAAAATTCAGTATAAATCTTATAGCTTGCTACCAGCCATGAGAATAGTGCATTACAAAGCTGCATGATGGTAGAACAGGTAGCACTGAGCAGATTCCTTGCTCTGATATCCACTAAGGTTGGGGCTGCAGCCTTTTTATTTGATTTGTTTAAACCAACTTTCTGACAGAAGACTGTACAACTTATGACCTGTTGCGCTCAGAACTTAAAAAATACAGGGAATAGTGTTGTGGCAGGATGACAATGACAAAAAAACACAGCGTGTTCACACTCCACCTGACAGCTGGAGTTTTCCTGTTCGGTGATGGGGAAGAGACGTTCACAGCATGTATGGGAGATGAAGTCTATGACTACCCAATCACAAGGGAAAATGTTAAAAATAAAGCTGGAATCTTCCACTTGGGGAAATAAAGATCAGCTGCAATGACCAGTAATTCTGTGCAGTTTAATTTGCAGTGGATATTCACAGATATGTGAATATATAAGCTGATTCTTGTTTTGATCTGGTAGTATTTTGCTTTTTAATTCAAGAGCAAGTTTACTTGCTCTCAGCTCAGGACCTGTAGGGAAAGATAATGAGGTCATATGTTACCTTTGCACTATCAGAAAAGAAAATTGGAGTGGAAAGCAAGGAAGGGAGACTCATGGCTCTATAAGCTTCTCTATGCTGGACCAAGGAGACCTTAATTCTGATTCTTGCTCCCAGCACAGCTGTTTTATTTTGCACTGAAAATGTACCTATATTACACTGCAGAAATATGCATTCTGTCTTCCTCTCTTTAATTTTTTTTTTTTTTTTTTTTTTTTTTCCATCACTACCATACATTTTTATCTGCTTCTGGCACAGCTTTAGTAATGAGGAGTAGGAGTATCTGTGTTTTCTCAAAGGTGAACTCCATAATCTAGAAGTTGAGAATTTCTGTGGAAGGTGAGAAGTGAGAAGGTCATAAAACTTTTCCTCAGGGCTCATAGAAGTAATGGGCCCATCCTTCCCCTCTGAACAAGCTCTCTGACTACAACATTATTATTTTGTAAAAGCTGATATCATTCCCAGCTGCATTTTAAAGGAAACCCCAAATAATCCTGATAGCTGCATTTTGTCTGGAGTTAGGAAATGCCAGGAAAGCTCTTGGAACACACATGAGATAAGACCTTTTGGAGAACTTAACTGAAAGAAACATGATTACTGATCATAAGTGGATGTATGTGTGCTGGTGAAATTGGAGCAATTTTGTTCCCAGCTAGAAGTGTACTTCTTCGAATATAATGCAATTTAAACTCAAAATAACTTGATGTTTTGGCAGCAAATGAGCATTTTTTTAAAAGACTAAAATCTCAAAGAAGTCTGAGTTTACATGATAATGTCCCACTATGCAAAGCCCCTAGTAACCTTAAAGAAAGCTTGCTATATCACATATTGATAACAGAAACAAACTTTTACAAGCAGCCAGACAAAAGCAAAATATCAAACTAGATGCCTCCTAGCATTTTTTCCTTCCCTGTTATGGGTAGAGTTACACGTAGAAAGGGAAAAGAATTAGAGTAAAACAATCTGTTCCAGCAGAGAGTGTACTGGCTGCAGTGCATCCCACTGCATTGCAGGTAACCCAAAGGGAAGCACATACAAGTTTCTCAGGCAAAAATTAATGCATTAAACTCTTTTGAGGGGAAAGGGAAGCAGCAGTTGGTGAGGGCAGTACAGGAAAGGGCAAATGCAGACTGTAGAGCAAGCTAAGAAGAAACTATAAAGGGTAGAAAACATATTTTTAAAATTTTATTATTATTTTTATGAAACTTGTAAACAAGCCTTTAAAAAGCATCTTTATAAATATAAGATCACTCTGCTGAAAGTGAACAGGTATGGATCTGTCTCTAAATATTGCTCTGCTTCATATATGAAATGCTCAAAGAAAGCTAAAAAGATGACTCCAGGTAGGCCTCTAAGTCAGAGACAAAATGACAAAGGTCCACAACACTTAAAAATGGGTAGGCGCATTCTGTACTATACCAGTATATCTCAGGATGAAGGAAACACTCATATGTTACATTGTATGGCTGCATGCTGTGTTTTGGAATTCCTTTTCATTCCTCTCTGCTTTTTCAACTAACTGCTAAGTGTTGTGTTAGACCGTGTTGTGGGTATTGTGAAGTGTGATATCTGCATAAAACCAACTTTTTGTTTCCTTGCTTAACTCTCACTGCTACATCCATGAGTTGAAATAATAATTCAAGCACAGCTATTATTTATGTAATACCACTATATTGCCATTTCCTCAAAACAAAAGTATTATATATATATGAATGCACACATAAATTTGATTTTCACTATTTTACCTGAAAACCAATCCAGAGTGACTCAGGTCTTCATATAGTGAAATATATTTCTTTTAAGTGATGAATTTATAGGGCTATTTGTAGACATTAAAATTAAGATTCTCGATAATATTCAATTAGATACTTATTTTTTGTAAATCCCACACGTATTTGCCTTTTTTGGCTGGTAAACTTTTGTAAATCTGCCCCTTGGTTTATTATCTGAAATGTATTGTCACTTAATACAGGTAAGATATTTCTGAAATTTCACATTATATTTTGGACTCTCACATCAGTGCTTTCCCTTTGGGTTACATGTAAGAAGGCAAAGAAGTAAGAATCACTGGAGTGTCTTTGGAAGAACAGCAGGACAGTGAATCAGAGATATTAGAAGCAGAGAAAAATGTCCTTTGGGTCATCTGCTCTGACCTTTACATTCTGCAGAATTTACTCATATATCATACTTACTAACCTCTTAATCTAACCTTTTGTTTGACTTTTTAGTTCTAAGTTGGTGAAGTTGTGACATGCAGCTAATTTCAGCTTAAATTTAAGTAGGAAGAAGTAGGTATGGAAAAGAGTACAGAAGTTTGCAACTTAAATGCTTAACAGTTAACGCTTACTGTTGTTGTAGACAAATGTAATATTGTAAACAAATGTAAATGTTGTAAACAAATGTTGTAGACATTTGTTTATGATTAGTGATACCAAAGTTATATAATAATTTAAAAACTCAAGGGTAGTACTGTGGATGAAGTATGCCCAGATATATTATTTGTTGCTACAGACCTCCCATAGGATCTCAGAACTGATTGAGATTCCTGAAAAATTATAGTAGTATAGCATAGAGACATAGAGACAAGGTGCATGTGGCATAACAAATCTCTCTCTGGCATAAGAGCTAGTTGCTGTATTTTTTTCTAGGTCTTGGTACATCATCAGATTCTATGTTATTCCTATTATTGACTGACAGTAGTACTTACTTCTGGATATTTCTATTTTCTCCAAGAACAAAAGTAAGAAGGGGGGCTAGGGATCATTAAAAACAAGGATAACAAAGATAAAACAAGGACTTTTATGGTTAAGAATATTTTTTTTAATATCTCAAATAAACATTTTTTTCCTTAGGTATAGATATCTTTTTTTTTTTTTTTTTTTTTTTTTTTTCCATCTTTGGGTAATGTGATTTACAGGTTTAAGGCAAGAAAGGTATTGTGATGATCTCTTAGTTTGACCTGATGAGTAGACTGCAGAGTTCCACCCAGAGATTGAATTTCTTTCCTTCATTCATTCTATAAAGCTTGAAAATATTTGCAGATGGTGATCTTGCCTTTCTTGACCTTTCTTGACCTCTACTTTTCAACAATATATAAAATTATACTTTCTTGTTGGGTCTTTCATTTTTTATTTTTAATTTTTCTCCTATCTTTACATTAAATGTAAGAGGTCTTCAGGAAGAGCAGGATTCATCAAAAAAAAAAAAAAAAAAAGAAGCTGTTTTTTCTTACTTCAGAAAATGTATTAATTTTCCTCTGTTTAAAATATAAGAGGATAATAATGCAGTATAATTCTGATTTTTTGTAGTTTAAAGAAAACAGGCACAGACAAAGACAAATTACAGAATTCAAAATGGGTGAAGAGATGATCTGATTCTTCAGAAGTAATGTGTCAATGATGTGAAATTTTAAATAATACTAATTTATTCATATCCTGGAAATCTCAAAGGAGCAGTAAAAAGCCATGTACAATAATTACATGACCTCCTCTTTGGAGAAAAACAATAATCCAGCAAGAGTTAAGAAAAAAATAGGTTTCCAATTTTAATAAATCTCTGATCTAATCAAGACCTTGCATAACTTTCAATTTGAATTCAACTTACAGGCTATAATACTAGGAGCTATTTTCATGTTGAATCGTGTGAGTTTCCTTCCCAAATACATCTTCCAAATTTATAATAAATATTATTATAAATTCATATTGTTAACTATGTAGATACTATTGTATAAACCTCAGTTTTCTTTATTCTGTATTCTTTCCGATCACTCAATTCATCAAGTCTTCAAGTGAGAGCAGAAACTCTCTGGGACATGAACCAAATCTTTATAGCCATAGATAGGCTATAATGTGTCTAGCACACTCTGATTTAAGTGAAGTTTCTTGAAATGAGAATGTTATGGCTTGTTATGTTATGGCAGTAGGGCTGTTGCCAAGCCCTACTCATTTCTAGTGAATTTAAGTTTTTTAAAGCAGAGACATGGATACAAACAAAACTACATTAGTCTAAGCCTTTTTTCTACTGAGTGGTAATAGATAAATGTAAGCAAAAGTCTTTGTTTAGGAATATGAATATTTTTTTCATTTTTTAATATTCATAATGAATTATAATAGTTATAATCTAAATTAGAAATTACAGTTGTTACAATAAATTTTTATAGTACTTTATAATTGTCTCTGCAAGAGACTGTGGAAGCATGGCACTTCTGTAAGAATGTGTTTGTTTTTATTTTGAGTGCAGACATGTCCATGAGTCCTTGGAGATAATTGTAATGTATGACTTAGGAAATGAATAAAATCATCTGCTTCCCCCTCTCCAATGCATATTTTATGCATTATGTTTGTTAAGAAATTGTTTCAGAAGTTTAAATTTCAACTACCCAGAGAAGGGTAGTACTTGCTATTTTCTAATTGCAGCAAGCACAAGAACATTGTGTCAAAATGCTACCTCAGAAGTGAAATCTATTTAGCAACCTACCTTGATCCCCACGTTGGAAAGCCATCTGAAATTAAAGACCCACAAAGCATTTTGTTGATGTGTGTAGTTTGAGTAGCCTACACATAAATCATGCCTGGCACAGGCCCATAAAAACAAGATCAAGGTATTTTTATACTTCCTATAACTTTCCTATTCTTTATATTTTTTTCTGTCAACAATATGTTTTATTTCTGTCACAAGTGTCCTGTCCTACAAACAGCATTCCTTCATTTGGCTTTCTTATTTTTACTTCCCTGCATACACTATTTTCTATACTACTAGCAGTTGGTAAAGTCTGGGCTGGAAGAGGAAACCGTAGCCCAAACAGGTCATGTTCAGCAGGTGATCAAATGTGCAATTCAAAACTGGAACTTTTGGGAGGAGAGACTGAAGGTTGTGGTGTTTGGTTTATGGTTATACTCATTTAATTCAGCTTTGTTTTGAAAATAAGAGAACTTGTCCTCACTGGAGATAGGTATTATTAGATACAATATTGAATTAGATATTGATTGTTCTGGAAGGTAATGTTGCTGGTGCATGCCTGCAGCAGAAGTACCATGAGTAAGAAAGACCACCAACTGTATATCAACCTTGTTTCTCAACCAATTCAGTGCCGAGAGCCCTGGAGGACCTGGGATGTCTAAGAGCAGTGTTACGAAGTTCTGCCAGCAGATGGTGATAAAACATGAGGTAGAAGAAGAAAACAAGCCGACATATTGGATCTGATGAGAAGACATCAGCTATTCTTTTACCCTCTGAAAGCATTCTTTCATTCTTTGGGACATGTAGTGCATTTTGAGGATGGCAGTCTGAGAACCCCATTGGTATAACTTTGCAACAGCTGCCACTATAAGTCTATGAAAAGACATTGCAGACTCTGCTAAAGACCTATAGTAGGAATATTGAAAAGATGAAAGGAGTGCTGGAGTTAAAAGGGGAACAGTGCAATAAAGAGAATTTGAGATTGAAAAACAACAACAACAACAAAACCAACATGTTGAATTCAAGCAGTAGGGATTACCAAAACCTTAAACAGTTTAGGATAAGGGAATTAGGGAAAATGGAGAGAAGGGAGTTGATTAAGGACTTGGTTGGTTTGCATGTGGAAGGCTGGAAAAGCTTTTGAAATTTGTCTCTTGTTATTTGCAACATGCGTCACATGCCTAGCAAATTATTTAGAACACTATAAAGTGTTTGCAGTGTACTCATACTACAGTCACATACTCTTTTCTTTTCTTACCTTTTTGCAGTCATGTGCATTTCTCATAAAAGTTTGTTAGAGCAAAAATAACTTTGTACCTTTCAGTAAGTGCCGTTCAGTAAATGCCTGATAAGCATTTACTACTACTTTTGCTCATTTTGTAAATGTCCTCAGATTTGCTAACCTGCCATTTTTATGCACTTATAAATTGCTTTGGAATGTATGCTTATGTTGTGGTTTAACCCGGCCGGCAGCTAAACACCACACTGCCGTTCACTCACCCTCCCCCCTCCCTCTCTGGGATGGGGGAGAGAAATGGGAAAGTGAAGCCTGTGAATTGAGATAAAGACAGTCTATTAAGACAGGAAAATAACAATAATAATAATAAACAATAATGATGATAATAGTACTACTACTACTATTAATGTGTATGAAACAAGTGATGCACAATACAGTTGCTCACCACCTGCTGACCAATGTCCAGCCTAACTTCGAGCAGTCCGGCCCTCCTCCCCCCAGCTAGCCACCCCTGTATATTGTTTAGCATGATGTCAAATGGGATGGAATACCCCTTTGGCCAGTTTGGGTCAACTGTTCTGTGTCTGTCCCCTCCCAGCTCTTGCTGCACCCCCAGCCTGCCTGTTGGCAGGACAGAGTGAGAAGTTGAGATGTCCTTCGCTTGGTGTAAGCACTGTTCTGCAACAGTTTAAACATCAGCATGTTATTAGCACTCTTCTAATCCTAATCCAAAACATAGCATTCTACCAGCTACTAGGAAGAAAATTAACTCTGTCCTAACTGAAACCTGGACAGTTTATCTGTACATTTCTGAGACATCTGAGTCATATTTAGGATGTTACTTATAACCTGCAATGTGCATGCAGTTTGTGTAAGCAAATACATTTTTTTTTTTTAATCAACAGAGGTAATAAAGACCTAGAGCTTCAGCTAACAGTCTTCTGAAAAACCCACAGGATAAAATAAAATAATAAAATAAACTGCCTTTGTGAATTTTATATTTTGGCTGGCACCCAGGCTAGCAGCTTCAAAGAAACAAAGAGAGTTTTAATATATTTGAGATTTATATTGTCATAGATACAATTGCATAATTTGCTAGACATTTCTGCATAATGGTGCTATAATTCCTGTTGTTAAAGTTTGCTTTTGAGTTTAGCCATCATTATAACTAAATTCTCCTGCAGACTGTAACAGCAGGAAACACTGGAACAATGTATTAATCACAACAAATTAAATTAGCAAATAGTTTCCAAGATTCTGAGACAGTAAAGATAGAAAAGACAGCACAATGAGCCACTTTAGGTTTCTACTGATCCAAGGTTATTCCCTGCAGTGTTTGAGATCTAAGGTCTGAAGGTGTGTTTGAGTAACAAATGGCTAGCTAACCCTTTCACTACTGCTCACTTGTCTTCCAGTTCCTAGATGGGTAGAAGACAAATATATGGGAATTCTCAATCAGAAAGTTACTACTTGCTTATCTGCTACTGTAAAGTCAAAGTCATTTTTATACTGATTAATCTTCAGTTGGGGTTAAAGCAAGCACCTACAAATGAGAGGTGCACTGTGAACTTCATTCTTACCAAAAGCAATTCATAGGATAAGTACCAAGAACAACTCTAGTCTAAGAAAAAATGAGATAATGAGCCTTCTGATCAAGTCCAAGAAATGTACTACTGAACATCTTTAAAATCTCATCTTCAACGTCTGGCAACAAGAATCAGTAGCAATTTTGGCCAGAGTGTTTCATGGGAGAAAGATTAATTTCTGTTGGTAGAGAATGCACATTAAAAAAAAATAAATCTCATGCTCAGAATGTTTTTCCTTAAAGTGAGAACTTTTCCCATTTTAATTCCAGCATTATGGATCCACTCTAAATAATCTGTCTTCTTCCTTCTTTCATAACCGTCTACCTGAAGTTAGACAATAATGCCTGCTTCCTTTCACTGCTGCTGAGGGATCCCACTGATGCAAAAAATACCAGTGTATTATTAGTCCAATTTTATTTCATCATTCCAATGAATTCAATGGGATGACAAAATTTTAGCCTGGAATGGAGGAGAGGTGAACTAGGTCTGTATTAAAATTGGATCAGAAATTAAATTTTCTTGACTCATTTTTACTCTAAAATTCCTGTAAAACTTTATCTGATACATTTCAGACTGCAGCAGGACCCACAGTAACGTAAGGTATTAAAGAAGTCATACTGGGAGGATTCCACACAGTTCCATAGCTGCTGAAATGCAGGCTTTGTAGGCATTTCTTGGGAATTTAAGGCACAATGGACATTTGACCTCAGCAGGCAAGACAAAAAGCAGTGTATAAAGTGGAGGCTTCTGTTGTTTTTTGGAGAGTCTCCAGGGAAGTTATGGACTGCTTAGCTTCACATCCCGTTTGGTGACATTATATGTGTGACATATTCTATGCCAGAGATGTCAGTGATGGCAGTTCAACTTCTTTGATGCTGAACTAGAGTGATAAAAGACAATGGGAATCACTTAAACCTTACTGAATGTATTTAGTAGAGAGTGATCACAGATATTGGTGTACAGAGGAAAGAATATAGAGTATAAAATGGATGTCAGTTTAATATTAATTGCATTTCTTCTTTTATATCTCATGTATGGACACATACCTTCTGATCTTTGGCATGATTTGGACAGGAAGAGTGAACAAATTTATATTGGAAAAAATACATACAAATGGATAATATAGGGACAAAACTTCAGATCAATTTATGAAACCCAAAAGAATCTTCCTTCTTTTATATGTCAACAAGTTATGCTATCATTGTGAAGGAACAATTTGAAATTTCTAAAGTTTTCAGAAAATTAAAGATGTGAATTAGATGGGAATGCTTTGTCTCACTCAAATAATGGTCTGTGATAGTGAATTTGCACTGGATTTCCTGTTATAATTTTAAGTGATGTCTTAAAACATTAATATGAGATACTTTTCATGGAAGATGAAACCCTTATCTAGAACCTGATTTCTTTATTTGATTTGCAAAATAATAATGGGACCTTGGAAATCAGGGCTCTTTTGAAAATCTTATTGCATATTGAAATTGTTTCCACCTAGGTAAGAAATCAGGGATGAAATATATTTTTTAGTTTATTGTATGTAAATGTGTATAATTGCATATGTACATATATATATAAACAACTTATGCTATGTACTAAAGAAGTAAAGTTAAGTATGTGCTAAGGTTTCTTTTCTCAAGTACCTTCTCGTTATAATCATTGTAGATGTTGACTCATATCACATGACGTACTGACAGACATCCAGGACAAATCTAGAATATATGAATACTCTTCTAACTCTCTCCAGTTATAATCATTAAAATGCATTTTTCTGTCTTTCTAAGTGAAAAATGCTTGTGGGGGAAATGAAATTGTGACTTTGGGAAAGAATCCTTCTGTCAGATTTCCTTTTCACATGTAATAGAGCATTCTTTATATACAGATTTTAAACTTAGAAGGAAAAGTGTTCGATTTTTTTTTTTTTTAAATTATTTTTGTTGTTGTCAGTTCCTTCTTCAGATTTTTTTTTTTATGAAATTTAGTTTTTAGTTTTTAAAAAGCCTTGCTTTTTAAAGGGTGCATTTTCTTTATGCAATGCATAATGAATTATACAATATTTTGTCAGTTTCCTTATATTATGCGTATATAAATGCATGGAATTTTAATTTTGAGGTTTAAATCAGCCAAAATTAAAACACAGAAGGGAAGGGAATATCGGATGGTGATCCTTGCACTGGAACATGAAACCATCTGAAAGTGAAGTCAAACACACCTTTGCAGCCACCTGGAGCCAACTGATTCAGCCAGACAACCTTGTTGGGTTACTTTTGCTAACAGAGTGGCCTGGCCATGATTCCTTTCATATAGATGGATGTCCATTTGCCTCTGATTTTCATTAAAAAAAAATGCAATTTTGAAATGTAGGTCTTTAAAGTAGATAATGGATGAAGTCCAGTAGCAGATGAAAGACCAAGTGGCTTGAAGATAATTCTATAGATGATTTTAAGCTATTTTTTCTGACTAGTTTTGGGACAGAATCATTAGACAACTTCTGCAGATCTACAGGAAATGAACTTGTTCAAGCCGTTCCAAATAGGTTTCAGATTTGGAGGACTGAAATATTCTGAATACCAAAACTTGTTGAGGAAACTCAATAATTTCGGAAAAAAATAAAACAAAACACAAAGCCAAGATTCTCAAATCTATTAAAAAAGAGATGAGAACCATCAACCTCACATTTTTTTTTCTTCTCAAACCCCCAGATTTTTGCTTACCTTAAAAAAAGAAATAAAAGGTAAGTAAAAAAGAAAGTTTACCTGGAATTCTTCTTCATATTTTTTCTCAGAATTTGCGAGTGCACTCAGAATTGCTCTACTATACCATAAATAAAATCCTTCCTTTTTGGATATTGACTTTGATAGGAGTTAGTTTTTGGTCTGTGAATAATAATTGTTCAAAAAGTGTTATTTTTCTGTAGGTAATAATGAAGAAGTTCTAAAACAACTTCAGAAAGTTCTAAAACTTTTTTTTTTTTTTTTTTTTTTTGTGTGTTTGTGTGTGTGTGTAATGTTTTCTAGATGGTTCAGTTTCTGAACTAGATTAGGAGGACCTTGAGAATTTTGTACCAAATGTAATTATGTAATTCATATGTCACTGAAGAATATAAAAACTTCACATTTGAATGAATGTGCTTTTTAAGTGAGGCATTTGTGGGTCCATGAGTATGGTTTGAATTTCAATGAATCTGAACATAAAAAAGTTCAGTAGTTCAGAATTGTAAGTAAAAGTGAACCTCAGCTTCATAATACTCTAATACTGTTCAAAATAATACTAATAGCTCTAATACTGTTCAAAACTCATTTATTTTCTAACACTGATTTTTAGAAAGGGAATAATTATTTAAATCTAGGGATATATGAGATTTATATGCATAGATTCTGACATGCTTCAAAGATAAAAATGTTTACTCAATTAGAGAACCTCGTCATTGACAAACTGATTGAAAATGGCTCTTGCCATTAGGACTTCAAGATCTCTTTGTTAACTCTGAATTTTTCTAGCACCTTTCTAATATGTATCTATCTTAATGAGGTATCTGACTCCCTATAAGATGTATGGCTTTATGAGTTGCCTTGCAGAAAGGCCAGCTTTCTGCCTCCTAAGCAGTACAACACTTGAGAGATGAGAAATATAGCATGAAGTCTCTCTTACTGTGGCAGGAATCAAACTCATACTTCTAGTGCACTCATCACAAGACTTAACTTTGAGGGCTTTTCTGTTGGAGCAGTTTCTTCTTTCATGAATAATTAGAAAGAGCAAAAGCAACTATTAACATGAATTTATAACATCAAGTTGAGACCACTCACCTTATGGAGAAAAGGTTATGTCTGTTTCATGTTATGCAATCAGACAATGTTTATATATCCATTGAAGCACAGGTCAGTACTTGAATGTAGTTCTTTCCAGGCAGCAGTCATTGCAGCTGGCATAAAGAGACATATTGATTCATACTTGTTACTTTCCTTCATTGCAAAATGTTTATCTGTTATAGATAATATTGTATTTATATAAATGTTCTATGGAACTAAAATTATACAGTAATAGTATAGTTGTGTTATAGGGCATTTTATGCCAGATGCAACCTATTAGACTTGTGTTAGATGAGTCTCTCTTAAATGAGAGAAACAGAGAAATGTTTAGTTTGCAGAGTTGAATAGAATTTAAATGGCAGACACCCAACCTTTTGAAAATGAAGGTAGTCTTGGGTAGATACAGAATTTTATTGATGAAGTCTTAAGCGCCCTGAGATTTTAACTGCCTCCAGAGCAGAACAACCACAAATAAAAAAATTATATTTTTTAGGTTTTAATTTCTTTATTTGTGCACATAAAATGACAGGTTGGTATAACAGAAACCTAAATTCTTATTTAATTCTATCTAGATTTAATTCTATCTGATCTCCAAAGTAATAATTGACCTGTATGAACTGTCTTGGTGAGTGAGACTCATGCTCATGCTTCAGAACTTCAAATAGCAACCTGATAAAGCCCACAGATGTGAGTTTTCACAGACTTTTCACACTATTCTCAGAGGGTATTTTAAAATGTGAAAAACCATGGAATTACCAAATGATTGCTATAATGTTAAGTCCTCTCTAATTATTATAAAGAACAACAACAATGCAAATCTTTCTCTGAATATATTTTTAGAAAAAAGTCTGTTTTTGCTAGAGACTATGATAGGTACGCTCTGACCCTTCATACTCTCTACACTCTTGTCCATCCTTTGCCTCTTTATGAAGTCATGTTTCTTTACATACCATATGTAAAGATACATACTTCTATGATTTTGGAAAATATTAGAATATATAGGATAATTGATTTTTTTATTAGTCCCTCTCTCCCTCCCTCCCTTTTTTCTTCCTTCCTTCACTCCTTCTTTTTTATTGTCTTGCTGTCACAATGTTCAAGCATACTAGCTATTCTGTTTACAGTAAGAACTTCTTCATATGTTGAGTGATTTATCTGTTTGTTGGCTGGTGGTTATTTTTCAGGTATCATTGCAATCTGTATTTAATAGTTTCTCAAGATAAGGAAGATGATGACCTCAGTTGCTATAACAAAACTAATGGTCAGAAAACATGAAGTCTCTTAAAATATTCTAAGCATGTATATTTGTGGAACTACTGAATAATATGCAAATGCCTTTTTTTTTATTTAACTAAACCATAATTTCAAGTTAATATTAGATCTGAACAGATGTGCACAGTATTTGGAATAAACTGTGCAAGTATGTCAAAGCACAGTCACCATAAGTTGAGTTTGGCAGAGTGGAACAGATGTGTCCACCTGTTAAGAGGCTAGGGTATCATCTCTGGGAATGCGAGATGTGATTGAAGTCCATAATGAGAACTGTTTAGGAATGCATCCAGGTTAGCAGGAGGTAGTAGAGATTCTGATTACTATACCATTCCACTTTTCCCTAAAGCGATCAATGAGTTGGATTAGGAAAACAGAATGGCACACCCAGGACTATTGAAGGAGGGGATGAATGTCCCACACTGTGTAAAAACAGAAATTATCCCTGTTTTTCAATAACAATGAGAGAAAGAGAGAACAAGAGGTTCCACAGAGACTGCAGAATACAGTGGACTCCAACAATCTTTATTTATTCTGTTTAAATTTGACATCCTGAAGAGCAAGCAAAATCATTGATTCAACTCCCATAGCACTGTTAGTAACTGATTAATTTCTCTTTGAGAGACTTCAATAAGATGTGAGAATAATCATCCAAAAGTGCACCCAATGTAGAATATATCACATTCATTTTAATGTGGATTTTGTTCTGCCGGGATTGGAAATTACTTCTACTTCCAAGTATTTCTTAATAAAGAAAAGAATTATAGCATAGAAGAGATAAAGATCAAAATCAGATTTTAGGTAGTGTAAAATGCAAAGAGAATGAGACAGGATTTGTAGTGGGTTTGTGTTTTCTTGATTGTGCAGAAATACAAACCATCACATTTCTAAAATGGTTTAGATTTTTTTCTTCATAATATGTATATATATTTGTGTATGTATATTTAAATATGTATATATATTTAAAAGCTCAGTAATATAATTTCTTTACACTTGTTTGCCAGTTTATTTCTCCTAGGTTTACTGACAACTTTAAACCATTAGTACTGTACTCACTGTAGACCAATATATCTGTGGAAGAATAAACTGTAAATTTATTTTATTTTCGCATTTTCTTATTAAGTGCAAATTTTGTATTGTTGATTATGAGGTGTGAAATAGAAAATACATGGCTTGGTCTTCAAATGCTGGCTTAAGGATATAAAAGGTTAACTTCAATGATAAGTCCAATTTTGATTTTCTAAGTTGAAATAAATTTTATGTAGAAACCTGTGAGGAAGAATTAATGTGCCAACGTATTATTTCTAATTCTATTGTCGTTGCTATTTAATATTCTTATTAAGATTGATATTATGCTATTCACCTGCAAAAGTCCAAACTAACATGCATGAAATGTGAATGCTTACAGGTATTAAGCAAATTAATTTCATATCTAGTAAAAGTCAAATAAAGGTAACCATGAATCTTGCTAGAAATCTTCAAACTTTAGGCAATACTTTCTGACATTTATAACTTATGTGAAAAAAATACTTTAAAATGCTGTGCAGCTGAGGATAGGCATAAAAATAATAGATTTGTGGCAGACCTCGCAGGATGAGAAATATAAATAATATTCTGGGTTCCCAGTTATTGTTGGGGTACAGATAGCATGCCATGAGACTAACAAAGTCATTTTCATGTTAACAAGAATGAAGCTAAAACCAAATTCCAAACTGAAAATCCATAGACTAACATCGACAATTTTTAGTTTCAGAGCATAGTGTAAGCGAGTGGATAATATAACGAGCTAGAAAAGTGGGAAAAATATTCTCTGCCCTTAGGTTTTGCCTATGGTAATTTCATTCAGAACAGGCTTCTGAGTCGGAAAAACAAACATACCGCAGGACCGTGGCCCCAAAATGATGCATTTCTGCTGTTGACAAGTGGGTAAACAAGCTGTTTTTAGTAATGTTTTGTCTATTGTTAGAATGAATAAAGCTGTGGTTGTAAACACAGCCGAAAGACAGGATGGGTTTTAAATGATACTTTTGTTCCTGCTGAGCCATTACCAACACCTGCAGTTAAAATAATTATTTCAAATGTTTTTCTTTTTAAAAGAAGGAGTAGTTAGCAGTAGACCTGTCTTGTTATGGTAAATTAACATCTGCAGTTAATATGATTCCCCTTGGTTGTAAACATCCTGAATTAAAGCTTGTTATCTCCTTTAGAAAGTATGTTTTATGATTTCTCCTGTTTTGTAGAGAGATAATTAAACATTTCATTGAAGTACAGGTTAGATGACTATGATCTTATTTTAGCCACCACAGAAATTATGGAATGTTTTTACAGCAAATATTGTGAGTATTTAATTAAAACCTGCCCTGAAGTAAAGCAAGCATAACCAATGATAGTAAAAAATGGTTTAGGGGTTCTTAGATTGAAAAGAAGACAAGAGCTGAATAGAGCTTTTGCTATCTTGTGATTTTTGTTTTTAAAGAAAATCTTATATTAAATTTTAAAAATATTGTGAGTACATATTGAATTCTAGGTGAAATAAGAAAAAAGAGAAAAAGATATGGAATAAACAGGTCAGCTTTGAGCCTTATTTTGACATAGGTTTTAAACTGTAATGAATAATGGAGCTACTCTTGGTTTATACATCCATGGGTCCTGAGGGAAGGGGTGGATGTACATTCTAAGCTGCTATTTATCATATTTGAGAAGTCTTGGCAGTCCAGTGAAGTTCCTACTGACTCCAAGAGGGAACATAACCCCTCTTTTTAAAAAGGGAAAAGGGAAGACACAGGGAACAACAGGCTAGTCAGTTTCACTTCTGCGTCTTGCAAGATCATGGATTAGATCCTCCTGAAAACTGTGCTAAGGCACATGGAAAATAAGGAGGTAATTGGTGACAGCCAACATGGCTTCACTAAGGGCAAATCGGGCCTGTCAAATCTGGTGGCCTTCTATGATGGGGTTACAGCATTGATGAATAGGGGAAGAGCAACTGGCATCATCTTCCTGGATTTGTGCAAAGCATTTGACACTGTCCCACGTGATAACCTTATCTCTAAATTGGAAAGACATGGATTTACCAGATGGAGGACTCAGTGGGTAAGGAATTGGATGGATGGTTGCACTCAAAGTTTTGTGGTTAATGGCTTGATGCCCAGGTGGAGATCAGTAATGAGTCATGTTCCTAAGGGGTCAGTACTGGGACTGGTACTGTTTAACGTCTTTGTCAGTGACATGGAGTGGCAGTTTTACCTTGCTAGGCAGCTCACTCCATCACAATTGCTCTCTCAGTCCCCCTTCTCAGAAGGAGAGGGGGAGAAGAAAGTATGACAGCAAGAAAAAAACACAAAAGGTTCACAGGTTGAGATAAGGATAATTTAATTAGAGGGAAAAGGAAGAGGGAAACCAAACCAAACCAAACCAAACCAAAACAAATTAAACAAACAAACAAAAAAAAACCACAAGCAAAGAGCATGCAAAAGCACAGAGAGAGAGAAAAAAATATCTCTACTTCCCATCAACAAGTGATGTTCAGCCACATCCTGGCATGCAAGGTCTTGATATGTGTAGCAGTTTAGGAGGACAGATGTCTTCATAACGAAAACCCTCCTCCTCCTTCCCCTTTCCTACCTGTTATTGCTGAGTATGACATAATATGGTATGGAATATCTGTTTTGTTGGTTTATGTCAGCTGCCCTGATGATGTACCCTCCCTACTTCTTCCCTACACCTAGCTTACTTGCTCTGGGGGTTTGTGAGGGAGTCTTGATATTGTGCCAATATTGCTCACCAATAGACCAACCCTTGGTTTGATATCAGGGCTGTTCTAGCTACAAGTGCAGAGCACAGCACTAAATGGGCCTCTAAAAGGGAAAGTTAACTTCATTCCAGCCAGACCCAGTATGCACGGAGATTGGCATTGAGTGCATTCACAGCAAGTTTGTCGATGACACCAAGCTGTGTGGCACTGTTGACACACTGGAGGGAAGGGATGCCATCCAGAGGGACCTGGACAGGCTTGAAAGATGTGAACCCTAAGAAGTTCAACAAAACCAAATACAAGGTCCTACATCTGAGCTGGGGCAATCCTAAGCACAAATACAGGCTGAGTGGAGAATGGATTGAGAGCAGCCCTGAGGAGAAGGACCTGGGGGTGTTGGTAGATCAGAAAATCAACGGGAGATTGCATTGTGTGCTTGCAGCCCAGAAAGCCAACTGTATCCTGGGTTGCATCAAAAGAAGTGTGGCCAGCAGGTCGAGAGATGTGATTCTTCACCTCTACTCTTGTGAGACCTCACCTGGAGTATTTTGCACTCCTGGGCCTCCAGTCCAAGAAGGACATGGACCTATTAGAATGAATCCAGAGGAGGGCCATGAAGATGATCAGAGGGCTGGAGCACCTCTCCTGTGAAGACAGGCTGAGGAGTTGAGGTCATTCAGCCTGGAGAAGAGAAGTGTCTGAGGAGATCTTATAGTGTCTTTCCAGTACGTAGAGAGGGCCTAGAGGAAAGCTGGGAAGGGATACTTTGTCAGGTAGCATAGTAATAGGACAAGGTGTAATGGCTTAAAACTAAAAGGGGAAGATTTCAATTAGATATTTGGAAGAAATTATTTACTCAGAAGGTGGTGGGGCACTTGGACATGTTGCCTAGAGAAGTTGTGGATTCCCCATCCCCGGAAGTGTTTATGGCCAGGTTGGATGGGGCTTTGAGCAACCTGATCTAGTGGGAAGTGACCCTGCCTATGGCAGGTGGGTTGGAATTAGATGATCTTTAAGATCCCTTCCAATTCTATGATTCTATACAGTCATCAAGGTGGCAAAGAAGGACTTCTGGGTTTAAATGCAAATTAAAAAAAAAAAAAAAAAGAGAGAGAGAAAAAGAGAGAAAAAAAAGAGAGAAAAAAAAAAGAATTGTTTTTAGAGTGTTATAACTTTCAGATGTTTCTATATGTTCAATTTTTGATCACGCACTGTAAGTTGACTGGATCAGTCTTCTGTCTAAACATCAGGAAGCATTTATTGTGTGGGTAAGGGAGCACTGGAACAGGTTGCTGAGAGAGGTGTGGAGTCTCTGCACCTGGAGATTTTCAAAAGCTATCTGGACATGGTCCTGTGCAACTTAAACTATTCTGTGATTCGTGATGAGAAATGGTCGAGATCTTACTCAGTCCAGTGGTGTTTTCTCAACCTTTGTCACAATTCAGCTCTATCAGAATAAACCCAGTATAAGCTCTTTCAGTTTGTATATTGGAATAAGCTCTATCAGCTTAAAATCTGGGGCAAAATAATTTGAAATCCTTGGGTAGTCTCAGGCTACAGTGCTACATCACTACATCACTACATCAGCTGAAGGATGTATTCTGTATTTTAATACAGATGAATTCTGTATTTAAATTGTTTCCTAGGTTCATGGCTTTTTTGGGGCGGGGAGATTTTGTAATACAAAACCTTCAGCACTTGTGTTTGCTTAAGGTTATGTTCTGCCACATCCTGCAGCTCATTCCTGTCCCCACACTGTGGAATATCACTTCTCTGTTTGTGACTGCACAGATATTTATGGGTCAGGGTGTGAACAAAAATACCAATCTGTTGTAAAAACAACAAAAAATGTGGGTAAGAATATCTTAAGGGACACTTCCGAAGTGCTGTGTCATGACATTATTACCTGTTTGTCCAATTTTTTTTGAAAAATTCAAATCCACAAGTACTTTGTGGAATAAATAAAATTACTGGAATCAATTTCCCCTTTAAAATTTTTGGATTTATGTTTGGATAACTATTTCATAAAATTTTACTAAGTCTGTGAATATTCTTACCATTAGATTTTTGTATTTATTTTCTGCAGATACTCTAATGGCTAAGAGCTCACCACAGTGTGAAAAGTAGTCAACTAAAAAAATTAACATTCAGGGCTATGGGTCCAGCACATAAAGATCTTTTTCTCTAATGGTTTGATTAAAACTTCTCTGTTTTGGAAGAAAAAAGATGTGAGAACTGCTGGAGCCAAATTAATATCCATATGTTTTTTTTTCCTCTGTGATATTGGTTTAGAAAAAGCCTCCAGCAGAGCATAGACAAAATTATAAGAAATGAAACAGAGAACAGAAGAGAACAGAAAGCACATTTGCAAGTATTGCAGTTTCCTTTTTTTTTTCCCGACAGTAATGTTGTTATATTATTATATATATTATATATTAATAATGTTAATAATTTGGGAGTGGTGGAATTTGGAAGGTATATCTGGACAAGTTTCTAATCAAATCACGGAGCATTTCATGGATTTCCCCAGCATCAGTCAGCTCTGAAGAAGGGCAGACCATTTCCTGACCCCTGCATCAAACTGGCACCCTCCCATATTTAATCCTGCTTCCTATTCTTACATCCATTCAACTGGATTGTTCAAGCTCATCTTACCTTTGCAGGAGTTTTTAGTTTTCTTTAGGACCAGAGTAGTACTGCACACTTGTTCTTAAAGAGTGCTTGTGAGTGATGCTACACAAATCCATTCCTCAGAGATTGAGGGCATCACCCCTATTATAAAACAGCTACTGTTGGGGCCAAGGTTAGCTTCCATCACCTGTTGGGTCTCCCACACCACAGTTTGAATACAGCATTGTCAAGACTTGGGGCAGCTACATGCTTTTCATGGTTAATTTTGCACTCTCCAACCAACCCCCCCCTCCCCCCCCCCCCCCCCCGCCCCCTTTCCCCCAGTGAATTCTAACTTGTGCTTCTTTGAATGGTAGACTCTGCAAAGCTGCCACTGTGGGCAGGGCAAGCTCTTTCAGTGTCAGCTACAGGAAGGGTCACTATTTCCTTTTAAGGAAAAAGCAGAGTGATGACAATAATTAGGTAGACTGTATTTCAGGGTTGAAGGAAAACAGTTCTTGAACCACAGCTTTAATTTAAGTGCTGAGGCTGGCATTTTTTTTTCTCAGCTCATTCAAAAAATGACTGAAGGTTATTAAAAGGAAGTAGTTAAAAGTTCAAGCTGTTAGAATTTATGTCCCCTCTACTGTGAAATAAAGCATTTCCTCTGATTTTAAGTACTGTTTCAGCCAATTGTCTGTCTGAGAATATACTGATTTTTGAAGGACTTCTGTGATGTCTTATATCAAAGGTGACAGACATTGAATGCTTCCTTCAGCTTGTGTAATAGAACTGTGCTCTCTTTAGTTCACCTGTGATTTATGAGATGTGTGAAGGAACTTTAACTCCTATTGCCTCCTGTAAGCACTTACCAAAGAAAAGAAAAAGAAAAAAGAAGGAAGGAAGAGCCTATTATATTAAAACTTGTGTACTCTGTAATTCCCTTGTGAATCAGTTGGAAAAGACTGGCTTTTTGGGGGAATTTCTCTTTAGAATAAAAATACATACCAAGCTTAAACTATTTTAAAACAGTCAATTTTCTCATGAATAACCAATATCAATTGGGTCTTTATCTGAGGCTCACTTTGAGCTGTACACTTTGAACTGGTACAGTTCTGTTAGATTGGTAATAAGTCAGGACACATTTATACCAACATAGCTGAATACTGTAGATCAGAAGTGGGCCTCAGAAATTCAGAATGACAGAATGTGAGAGGAACCAAAGTGAAACCCCTATGGCATGTGCTTTGCTTTACTGACATTTTTTGCAAAGGAAATAGTTTTGCTTCATTTTAGTTTAAACTTATTTTCCAGAAATCTCAGTTAAGGAAATTCAGAGAATTGATTGCTTCCAAGACAGCTAAGCAAAAATGAAAAATTCTGATAATATTGAATGTTTTAAAAATATTGCCTAAACTTCTTAGATAGAATTTATTTTTTTATTATTATTTTTTTTAATCGGCGTTATCAAGGAAGTGTTCACAGTGAAAGATTTACCTTGAACTTCTTGTGCTGTTACAAAACAATGACATCTGTTTAATGTCAAGTACAGAAACTTGTTTTCCTGCTTCATAATGCTACAAAATCTTTTATAAAGCATTGTCAAACAGACAGAAAAAATGTGATTAGACATAATCCAACTGCATCTTAATCCCCAGCAGACTCAACTTTTAGAGCATTGTTTTAATGAGATATTATTAGCAGCTTGAGAATTGTTTAATTAGAATATTTGCTTGATGCTTAGATCAAATAAAGGTTTTTGATCGTGTTAGTAATGTTTATTTTTCCACTATTTTTAAATAAACAACCTCATGGTTTGAAGAGAAAAAAAAGAGAAGTTTTTTTTTTTTTTTTAGAGAAAAGGGATAAGTTCCTGTTCTTACTAACTCTAATTCATTCTTCATTTGGCACTGTATTAAAAAGGCTACAGCTAAGTGTTTTTGTGCTATCAAGAAATCAATTATCCTTTCATGATTTGTACCTTATCTGTCTAGCATCACATACGTCATCCTCAATGATAGCCCCAGCCTTCTCCACAAAGCTTGCTACATTTTTTTTTCTTATAGACCCATATTCATTCCATGATTTGCCCTTAATGAACCCTGTGCATGTAGAGATTTCTGCAAAAAGGCTCAATATGGCTGCCATATTTAAGGTAGCATCTGCCTCAGACTTACCGATCTGCAGTCTTTTGGCTCATCCTGCACAGTTTCATGTAAACTTTGTAGATGTCAAGAACAGTCTGTAGGAAAAGTTTTGTACCCTGTTTTGTAATGCTTTTTTTTCCTGGTTGCAAATATTGAAGTAAAGATAGGAAACACTATGAATTTTAATTTCCTTCTGGTTCTAGTTCTTTTCTGCTCAGACATATGGAGGAGGTTATTGAATTTCTGATTTTGCAAGTTTCTCTTGTCATCACTTGAAAATGTTGTTAGTAATGGAAAAGCCCTGTTAGTTGCAGGACATTCTGCCCAGATCTTTACCTAAGCAAGACTGAATTGATTACATGCACTTTCCAAATATTCTTACAAGTTCACTTCATAAATATTTAAAGCAGTGCCTTTCTGCTGGTTCCCAGGAGGACAGTTGCTCCACAGCAGGTATTTAGAGGAGCATTTTTTCTGGCCTATTCTGTGGAATGCTCACAATATATATTGTGTCTGCACCAGAACCCCAGGAAAAGAGGACTGAGGTTTGTTGATCTAGATATCAAATTCAGACATTCAGGTATAGAGGATGCACAAAAGATGCCCTTGAATTCTCGTAACAAATCCACTTTCTGCAGGCCTGCAGCTGTCATGCTTGCTTTTCCTGGACTATTTTGGCTTGACTGGAGATTTGTTTTAACTTTCTTAGTGTAACAAAAATAGCTTAATAACAAAGTGGATGTCATCTAGTTTGTTTTAGTTCTACTTAATTTTTCTTTAAATATGTGGAGTAAATCCAATCATTAATACTAGTAGTCATAACAACTAATTATGCTCTGTAAGAGTGAATTATTTCTCTAGCATAACTATGATGCTACAGGCTAGGGTTGAGAGCAGGGGCTTTGTAGCTGTAGGCATAGGGTGATAACAGAGGCTCTATGAATATGCATCAGAGGTCAGTTACTGAAAGTAATACCAACTTAGAAGCTGGACAAAACCATTTTCTGAGTAACAAAAAGTAGAATAATTATCTAACATTTACAATGCACCAGATTGAAAAGTTGGCTGTAACATGATGTTAAGAAAAAGAACAAGGTCTAAAATGCATTAAAAAACTCTAGAAGTATGTGCCAAAGTGGACACAAGAATGAGGAGGAAGGGAAAGCTATTGGTAGCAACATCTCATGTCTCTGTCATTAATATCACCCTCCTGCTGGAGACCCCATGGTTCTGCCAACTTTCCAAGCTTCTTCCCTTAACATAATCTGTTGATCAGTGAATGGATGAGAATAACACACACAAAAGAGGGGAAATAATGAGAGATTTTGATGTCTAGCAACTTTTAACTGTGGTACCATTAGTTACATTTTTTTGTATTGAGACTGTATTATTTTCTCTACAAATGGAGTAGTAGTAACATCTGTTGCATTTTGGTACACCTTTACAGTTTTTTTTTTAGATTTTAATAATTTAGGTTCTTCATTTAACATATAAATTGTACTACACTTTTTGTCCGTGACATTGAGTTTAATGAAAGACATGAGAAGTTAAATTCATTAGGACCTGCATTAAAGAAATGCAAAATGCTAATGCAAAGCACTTTTGGGCTGTAATCCCACAAAAATAGATTATTTTATCCTTTTGCTGAGGAGGTGTGATGACTGTGTACCAGCATTGCTATCTTTAAGTTTCTTTCTGTCTAGTTCTTCTAAACATGCACTTATAAGCCCAATCTCCAAATTTAATTAATGCTAGTGCACTCTTTAATAGTTATATTTAAATTCTTTAGCTTCTTTTGGAGTTAGTGGCGGTGTGAGCAAATATAGAGACATGTAGAAGTCTTGGTAAATTAAGTTTTCTCTATTATCCTTCAAACTTTTGTGAATAGCAAGTGATTTATCCTTTGGTGTTAAAACAGCAATTACTCTTTTATTTACATCCCTGCCTCTTCCAAACAGCAATTAATAAAGCTTAGATTAAACCTGCATAAGCCAATCCTAAGGTCACTGGGATGGTAACCAAACTGTAAAAAGGCATCTGTCTTACCACATACATCTGAGTGAATATGCGCAGAAACACAAAACAGTGGGGTTATCAAGCTGACAAGGTCTTAAATTTGTTACGTTTTATTAATCTGGAGGGAAAAAAGTTGTTGTTTACAATACCACAAGATGTGGCATCCCCATGTTTCATGAGCCTTTGAGAGTATTATAAAAAGAACTTCTTTGTATTCTGGCAAAGAACACCTGCTTTTCATATTTAAGGAAATCCATGGCCTGTTGTTTCAATCAAATGTTCTGTGTCATGGTCAGAGTCAACACACAAATGCACACAAATTCACAGATTTTAAAGCAGTAGGGAAAAATAGAGTGCTTTATTTGTCAGAAGCAATTATTTATCTGAAGGAGTCCAAATCAGAGAATCCACGCAGTTACTCCACTACTAAATTTAGGTAGAATAATTCATTTCTATGAAATTATTCAAGTAAGAGCTAGCTATCTGCACAGGAAATAGAAGATTATCTAGGAAAGCAAAAATATAAGTTTAAATATTTTAATAATGAAAAAAATCAGTTTTGTTCAGATAATGATTTATTTTGATATTGGACACAAGTTTTTAGAAAATTTTGAAAGACAAGTAAAGAACATTTTATTTTGAAAAGCTAAACAAATTTTTAAAACAAAGAATCATAAATTTATTTTAGGAAATTAGGAAAAATAGTTGTTTTCAAAGTTTTGACAAGTGGAAAATCTACTGTTGCTTGTGCTGTTAATGGTGAATCTTGTTTATCCTTGATATAGAAGGGCTCACTTATCTTATCTGAATTTATCTGATCTGACATATTTGTGCATCTTTCTACTCTTTTTTTTTTTTTTTTTTTTTTTTCCTTTTCTTTTTAAGTCAGGAAAGACTCTTAAACATCTGTTTGATAAAAGAAACAACTTTTTTTTCTTTTCCTTCCTTCCTTCCTTCCTTCCTTCCTTCCTTCCTTCCTTCCTTCCTTCCTTCCTTCCTTCCTTCCTTCCTTCCTTCCTTCCTTCCTTCCTTCCAACTGCAGATGCATAGGGAGAGAATTTTCTTAAGCATTCCAGTGTCTTCATTTCATTTACTTTTTCTTTTTTTTTTTTGCAGCGTATAAGGTACCGTATAAGGTTTTGCAGCTATTCTTTCAATGCATCAGTTTGTGTAACATCAATTAACATCTTTTTTCCTAGTGATCTGTTTTCCTACTGATGAAGAAACACAACCAGCAAGAGTTCAAAATTCTTGGAGTAAAGAATTGATCAACATGTAACTGATTTCTTTTCTCTAAATTAGAGAGGTAAGAGATTATAATACAACTCTAACTTAATATTTATATTTTACAGAACATTCTGAAGTATGAAAACTGAGAAAAAGAAAACCTGACTTTCATCTATGGTTCTATGAATCTGAGTTCTTTATTTACATTTAACAATGATAAAAAATAAACTTTTTTTCATTGGAAAAAGAAAAACAAGTGTCTAATCTAACCACATAATGAATTATTGAGTTTTACCTGTCTGGCTAATTAAAAAATCAGTTTTCTGCACAGTATGATTCCAAAATATGCCCAGTATATTCATGCACAGTTTACATCATCGTCGTGTCTTGTGTAAGGAGGATGTGCAAGGAGTAAAAGGTAACCTCATCTTTCAGAAGGCTGAGGAAGTCATCACAACAGTCATCATAACATAAAGTGTTGATTTGAACACTGGTTGGTGCAAAAAGCCCAAAGCAGAAACATTTTTCACTTTCAGCATGTCTCACTGATAATGTGATAGTATTGTAAATACATTATTGTATTTCAAATAAACTTAAATAAATAATATTTTATTTATGATAATAACTAGAGGGCCTTTCAGAATAGTTCACTGATTAGGATTTGATGTGGGATTATGAATGGGATTTATATCTTTCACAGCTTCTGAGAAAATTGCTAACCTAATTAGTTCCTTGTACTTTTGTTCTTTAGCAATGATGATAAAGCTACTCTGCTTAGTGTCACAATATTTTTGTAAAAAAAAAAGTATTCCGTTTAGTACGAGTTACCATCCGCATTGCCTTGCTTGTTTGGAACAGACAGGAAGCAATCAACTGTTGCAGGAAAAATGCTCAGCTCACACAGTTTAAAACTAATATTGATCAAAATGGTCCATTGATTTATCAATGACATGTAATTAACAAACAGGTAATGAACTGTATATTCAGGTTCAATATCAGCAGTACAACAGACAAATCAAAATGCAATGTACTTACAAGGCATTAATAAACATTAAGAATTTCTAAGCAATCTTATAAACCTTCTAAACAACCATCTAATGCCATCATATCACCCTCCCTGTCACATATCTCCATCATTGGTGGTGTGGGCTACTAGCAGGCCCACTCTCAAGGCTGGGCACCTTACCTTCCTTTCAACACCCCTGCTCTCAGAGATGAGTGTGCTCCTGTTCTCTGTTCCCAGACAATGCCCTGTACGTTGTGCAGGCACACCTGGTTGAGGATCCTCACATGTCATGCCTACCTGGGTGCCAGCTGCTGCCAGTGTCCCATGGGGACAGTGCTCATCTTGGCACTGAGGGGTGGCTGTGAACAGTGCTGTTGTTTCTCCTCAAAGTTCTCTTTTTACTGTTAAAAATTTTCATACTGTTTTATGCATCTTTGAAATGAACTAATTCTTTGCTTCAAAAGTGTCCTTGAGGTTCTCCAGTTATGTTTAAATCCACATGATGGTCCTTCAGCTTGATCAGTACTGAACAAAAGAGTTTTGGGTGCTCTATTTGTGTCCTCTGCTCATGCTCATATTTCTGTCCTAAAAACTGTTCTTGCACGGCCTGTTTTACTGAGTTTAGACCATAAACACTCCCATGATCAACCATGGTATAAAATTGAGACAAAATGTGTGAAATGTGTGTGTAGCACAAGGATGGGCTGACACTGTGGGCCAATGTGGCAGATTTGATTTATCTGTTTTAGTGAACATTAAATGAGAGTTCATCAAGTACAAAAGCTGCGATGTATGAATTTGAAAAAACTATTTGTGATGTATGAATTTGAAAGACTATTAACTGCAAAAGAATGGTCAGTATCAAAAAATCTTCTAAAATACCATCTGATCAAAACAAATGTGATTTGACAATCTCTTCACTTACTTGAAGTGAATATGGTCCTTACTGATTGTAATGAAATCAAAATGGAGGATTTATTATATTATTTGTATGAGAAATTATCCTGAACTTACAAAGTGGAAACAGACTTCATGATTACATAGATAATGAGTGACCACTCTATTCTGTCATCTTTGGTTCTTTTTCTTCCCGGTCTTTAGTATTTCTAAGCAATTGTTCTTATACAAATAGAGAAATAGCTGGAAAGAATTTAAGGTTAGCAGAAACTTCAAGTTCATTACTCTACTATTGCTTCTTATTCCAAAAAAATTAAACAATATTCAACAGTGTCCTTTATCTCTTAAGTGCAGGCTTCATTAATTATCCCTTTTAGTGGTGATGCTGACAAGTAAATCTCAGGCTGGAATTCAGTACATACTTGAATCAAGTCCTGATTATGCTCCTACCTGTGCATTCACTTCTCTGTTTCCCTTTTATTAAATCAGGGTATATTCCTCTACATTTGTGGTAATGAAATTTACGGGTTGACTGTGATTAATACTTTTACCATTTTACTAAGCTGCCAGGTTAGAAGATGACATAGAAGATATAGAGCATATACATGTTGAGTCACATTTTCAAAACAGTGAAAATGTAACACAATCCTGCTCCATCTCCTCAATTCTGAAGGGAGATTCTTCAAAAGTACAAATAGACTTTCAGACAGGATATCAATTTCCAGTTCTCAATGTATCTCAGAAATGTTCCTTCTAAAAGATTGCTTGAGCTAGCTAGAAGTCTGAAAACAAACATCAGGAAGAAAACTATGTACGTATCTTTATACCTTACTCATAAAAGTGATATAAAGACTAGACTGTGCTCAACCAGTGGGATCAACTATATTTCAAGGAGCTAATGGCAGACTCAGAAAATAGGAGGGAGAGAAGCAAGGCCTGGTCATAATTCTCCCCTCACATTAGTTTATTGCTTTGCTACTCTCTACAGCCTGGCTTCTTCCTTCTTATGAGCCTTAGTACCTGTCTGCCAGGGCTCAGATAGTCTTGCTTAAAACTCGTCCTGTCTCAGACTGTGACCTGTGCTGTGTCATCAGTTGCACAAGATTGGAATTGGTAGAGATGTGACAAGGTAACTGGCCATTGTCATCTCACCGTGAATCCACAGTGAAGGTCACATGTCTGCAATCTTCTTTGTGATATAGCTGATGTCAACACTTCTTCTCACTGCTGGTTTATCTCATTTAAAACTGCAGTGTTTGGCCTCCCTGAGGACTCACAGCAAGGTAGCTAATGTATATATTATAGTGTAATCTCACTTTTTTGACAGCAGAGACAAAGCTTGGGAAGTGTCAATTTAAGAGACTAGAAGACACTTGAACTTCTGTCCTTTCTGGGAGTTTTAACCAAAGTAGAGGATCATTCATTTTTTACCCAGTGTTAAGAATGCTATGGTAAAGGCTGCCAGGAAGTTACTTGTCAACTATTGGGCAAACTCTCTTGTAAAAGCTGACAGTGAATCTGGCTCTGTAATTAGAAACTATTCTAGTTGCATATCTTGCTGTTTCTGTAACATTTTTTTTTTCCTCAGGCAAGAATCTTTTTTGTCTTCAAAACTAATCTATTGTTGCTGCTTTATGCTCAATTGAAGTCAGAAAACACTGAGATGCACCACAACTGTCAGCTGAGGAGACAGTTATGTTGTCATTCTTTCAAGCTCAGACAAGGGCCAAAAATTCTTAAGTTTTGAATTTGAGCAGAATTGTTTCCAAACTCTTATTTTTTATTTTTTTTTTGCAGTGCTCCATGAGGCATCAACTGTTCTTTTGTGTTGCTCATGAAGGGACATGCCAACAACTGAGTATTCAGAAGGAACAGATAACAGAAAAAGATTCAAGTTACATGAATATTTATTCATTCCCATTGATGTAGTAAAATTGACAGACATATCACATTTTATTTTGTCACATCAGGTTGTGCCCCAAAACTAAATAAAACATCATGAAACCCAGGTCAAAGTACCTTTTCATGTACAGAAACAAATATAAGGAGATATTGCTTGCCTGTGAATGCGTGTGTGTGTGTGTGTGTGCGCGCGCAAAAGCAGCAATATCTCTCTTCAAATTTGCTCCTGTAAGAAACACTGCAACATTTGAATCATTTTGAAAGTTGTATGAATTTTTACTATATTTTGCCTGTTTTCTTTTTCTCTTTGGTTTTCCATGGTGACTTGTATTAACTTTATGTTGTGATACAGTTTATCCCAAACTTATGAGTCTACTAAGAACAGTAATTAACACTGTTCACATTAGTATAACTCATTATCCCTTAGTAAGAGGGATGTTTTCAAAGGAATAGATGGGTGTTAATGTAACTAATTTACTTTGATACTTTGATTCCCAGAGGGAATTATAGGCTTCTTTTTACATTTATAATTTGGAATATATATATATACATGTATATTAGATTAGTTATATCCCCAAACCAGAAAATTAAATCATGTAAGCCCTTAATTTCTGTTCAGAAAATAACATAAGCATGTACTTTAAAGAACGGGTTTTGTATATTTTATTTTATTTTATTTTATTTTATTTTATTTTATTTTATTTTATTTTATTTTATTTTATTTTAATTTAATTTAATTTAATTTTCTGTTTGTTGAGTCCATGTTTAATCTGTCTGCTGAACAGATGATGTCTTTATAAACTTTTTTTTTTCTTTTTCTTCCCAGAAATCACAGAAATCATGCAGTCAGAATGTTGTGGTTTAACCACTGAAACCAGGACACAGAATGGTTGAGATTGAATGCCTCTGAAGGTCATCTGGTCTACCCCTCCACTCCAGTACAGACACCTAGATAAGATTATCCAGGACTATGTTGTAGTGGGTTTACGTGGCAAGGTTTTGGTAGCAGGGAGCCATAGGGGTGGTTTCTGTGAGAAAGATCTAGAAGCTGCCCCATGTTTGGGAAGGGCCCCATTGTTTTCCAGATCCGAGCCAATAAGCGATGTTGTTTTGCGCCTCTGTGAGAGCATATTTAAGACAGGGAAAAAACGCTGCGCCACACAGCAGCCGGGAGAGTCAAGGGAGTGGGAGAACAGTCTTGCACCAAGGTCAGTGTAGAAGGAGGGGGAGAGGTGCTCCAGGCGCCGGAGCAGAAGTCCCCTGCGGCCTGTGGTGAGGACCATGGTGAAGCAGGATGTCCCCCTGCAGCCCATGGAGTACCACGGTGGAGCAGGGTTCCACGCTGCAGCCCGTGGAGGAGACCACGGTGGAGCAGGTGGCCCTGCACCGACGGAGGCTGCCGCCTGTGGAAGACCCCTGCCGGAGCAGATTCCGGGCCGGACCTGTAGCCCGTGGAGAGGAGACCACGCAGGAGCAGGTGATCTGGCAGGAGCTGCTGCCCGTAGGGGAGCCAGGTTGGAGCAGTTTTCTCCTGAGGGATGGACCCCGTGGTACGGACCCATATCTGGAGCAGTTCTGGAAGAGCTGCTGCCTGTGGGAAGCCCACGCCGGATCAGTTCATCAAGGACTGCATCCCGTGGGTGGGACCCCACAGCACAGGGGACGAGAGTGACCGAGAAGGAGCGGCAGAGAGAAGTGCTGTAGACTGACCATAACCCTCATTCCCCGTTCCCCTGCGCCGCTCGGGGGGAGGAGGTGGAAAAGGGTGGATGGGGGGGGAAGGTGCTTTTGGTTTTTTTTTTTTTTTTTTTTAAGGTTACAATAATTATTGCGTGATTTTCTCGTCCTTATCTCAATCCTTGAGCCCTTTTCACATATTTTCTCCCCATTCCTCTTTGAGGAGGGGGAGTGAGAGAGCGGCTGTGGTGGAGCTCGGCTGCCCACTCGAGCGGAACCACGACATATGTCCAGACCTCCAAGGAGGGAGACACCACAATCTCTCTGGGCAACATGTGCCAATGTTATATCACCTGAACAGTAAGGAAGACTATGCTGATGTTTAGATGAACTTGTGTTCCAGTTGGTGTCCATTACCTCTTGTCCTGGCACTAGGTCCTAGGTCCTAGGTCCTAGGCACTGAAAAGAGTCTGACTCCATCTTCATTGTTTCCTCCCTTCAGGTATTTATGATGAGATCCTCCCTGAGTCTTCTCTGAAAAGTTCCATCTCTCTCAGACTTTCCTAATGGGAGAAGTGCTTCAGTTCCTTAATCATCTTTGTGGTCCAACATATCTGTGCCTCTCTTGTACTGAGGGGCACAGAACAGGACACAGCACTCCAGGTGTGGCCTCAACAATGCTGAGTACAGTGGAAGGATTACCCTTCCTGACCTGCTTTCAATACTTTACCTAATGCAGCCAAGAAAGGCAAAAATGAACTGTAATGCACTAGGGCTATAAACATGCTGGTGACCGTTACGTAAGATACATGGCACAGTCTGGTGTCTTAAAGATAGATTCCTATCTATAGATCTAATAGATCTAATAGATCTAATTAGATCTATAGATCTATAGTATATAGATCTATAATATATAGATCTAATTAGATCTATAGATCTAATCTGTCTATAGATTAGATAGATAGGTTGAGGCCATACAAATCCTTTAATTAACAACAAAATACATGGTTTGTCCAAATCACAGCCTGAGGTTATGAAGAGTGTTTTCTTACTAATGATATACATTTCACCCTTTCAAGAACCACAGGTGTGTCCTATGAAAGTGTGTACCTTATTTTACAAGATACCTTTGGACTATATTCAATCCCATACAGCTAGGCTTAAGGATTTTTTTCTTCTATTTTTGAAAATATAATAATATTTGAGAGTCTTGCTAATTTTTACTTTTAACAATTTTCAAGTACTTTTTTTTTTTCAGCATGAATATTCCAGATAATTTTATTTCTATTAATTGAAATGGAAGGTGAGATTTGGCAAATTATAGAAGATTTAATGTTTAAATATTTGTTTAAAATGTAGACTTGCTTTTTGATTCTGTGATGATCTGTCTATATTTCCTGGGAATATTTCTCTCAGTGTTTCACAATGTGATGTGAAAAAACATTCCTCCATAATTACAAAGATGATATGAGAACTGTATTCCTCTGTTGTAGTGATATATCTTTTCTCCAAAATGGCTGCCCACTCTTGTGAGTATTTGAAAATATTTTTGGTTCAAGGTTATTATTCAGTATTTCTAGGTCATACTTTCCTATAAGGAAAGGGAGTGGAGGAGGCCTTGAGACTATTTGCAGAAAAAAATGCCTTCAAGCAATATCTACCAAATGTTGAGCATTTTTTCTATATGTAATTAGTAGGAGGGAGGGGGAGAAGAAAAGTGATATTTTTCTTTGAGAGTGGATTATTTACAGATATTCTGTTTCCTAATTCCAGATACTTGTGGTAGCTCCTTTTTTTTCCCATTACCCCACAGCTATTCATTAGCTGATGTGCCAATGTCTGTCACAATTTATCCTGTGGGACAACGGTGTCTTAATATTTTAGCAACAGTACAGTGATGTAATTATCTGTAAATAATTTAGTATGTATTTCATCCATGTGGAAGCTATCCAATCAGTCAAAGAGTATAATAATAATAAAAACCCTAAATATTTCATATCAAACTTTGAGCCTTCTGCAATATGCTTTTTGACATCTGTGGCTTCTCAGAAATTACTCATTAAGTATTTTCTTCCACAAATACTTGGAACATCAAAACCATCTTAGATTGTTGGGGATATGAACGAGTGACTCCTTGGAAATTTGTGAAATTCATCTGTATAGGTCCTACATGAATGTTGTGAGCCTTGTTAATATTTTCTTCCTATATTCAGAAAGAATATACACAACTATTAATTAAAAGTCTTTAAAGATAAGATGATTAATTATGCTGGTTATATTCTTCCTTGTCTCTGATAAAGCTATCATTCAAAAATTGATTTTTGTGTACTTTAATTTCTTGTTATTTTCCACTTTTAGCACTTTACTGTGAGACTTTCTTGAAATGGGAGTGAGGAAAATAATTAAAATATTCTTCACCACATGGAAATCCAAAAGTACAATGGTTTATTTCAGCTGAAGCTGACTTCCATGGGTTTCAAAAGATCTGGATCAGGTCTGTGCTGAACATTAGTGATAGCTTATTCACACATTTATGTCTCCCATCTGCTTGTGATTTACCTAGACAAAAATATTCTGCCTAAAAATAATTCAGCGCATGTGAGTAATCCCAAGTAATATAAAAGCATTATTTCTCTTTAGGAAGACTGGCATCTGTGTAGTTTTTCAAGGACAGAGGTTAGAATAACACTCTGAATGTAGGCCCTGTCTTGTGTACAAACAGTATGTCATTCTCTGGATAATAAATATATGTATAAATGACACTTTTTGGTTCATATTTGACAAAGTTTGACATTTTCCAATAGATATTATTTTTGGTTAGAAATGGAGCTGGCTTCAGCTGTCTTTACAGTCTTTGAATGGGACCACAACTTTAATTTAAACTTGTGAAAGTTGCATCTTTTAAACTTGCATCTTTACCTGAACGTGTTATGGACAAGTTATACATAGTCTCTCTTACACTGCATCCTCAAAAATCTACCTGTGGTTTTGAAGTCAGAATGATAAGAAGAATATTGTCTGCAGTCCTCAGAATGAAAATCTGTCCATGTACACGTTGCTATAACAAGGTCACTCATTACCTAGAGCTGACATAAGACATGAAAATATATGCTTAGGAGGGATATACTTGACACTTTGTAAGTCCTAGCTACCTTTGCCTAGGGATAAGTGATTAAGGAGACATCAATATGTTTAAATGTATGAGTTCCATTCACATTAAATGAGGTGGGAATAATGAACACAAAAATATTTGTCTGCAATCTGCATTTTGCATTTTTGCTCTGTTAAAAGTGTAAAGTATTTGAAATCAAGTTTTCTTGTTAGTGATAGGTGAGCACTATTACTAATCATTTAAGGAATTTGATCTGCTTTGGTATTGTTGCTATGGAAAAAATAAAAATTATTTCAATAACCAAATGAGAGATAAATTGAACTGTCTGAAATGTATTAAGCATAAAATAATTTTTCTGAGTATAACACATTGAAAGACAAAGGACAAAACTCTTTTTTTTTTTTTTTTTTTCCCCCCCACAGATTTTAGTCTTACAATGGAGTACCACTAATTAGAAGCCATCAAGAGTCATTTCCTAAAGAGCTGTTGGAACAGAAACAGTAAGGATTCACAGAGATATGAATATGGTTCTGCAGACCACACTAGATATTGAAGTCATCGATTTTGTACAGGTGCTTTTTTTGGACATGTTTGAATAAGATTTGTGAATAATATATAAGATCATTTTTTTCCAATGAATCTTCAAATACATTATTAATGAACACATATTACTCAATTCACTTTTTAGAAGTCCATGTAATACTGTGCAAATACATTTATCCAGATTTTTCTTTTGTCCATGGTCTTTCCATTAAAGACAACACCTACTGAATTTTGTTTTACCAAAGGAAGGATTAAGTTCAATTTGTTCATATTATATAATTATTTTGTATTCCTGATATCAACATGGGAAATCATTGTGGAGTAGTTGTGTACTGTAAATTCACACAAACTTAAATTACAGTAATGTGGCTGAAAACAAGACCTGTAAGTATATATTTGTTTCAAAATAGATTTAAATTTAAACTATGGATACTTTGGTTACTTTGCTCAAAAGATCTATACTTTAGTTTAACAGCCAACTGAGGCATGATTAGAATAGAAAGCTGAATATGGAGTTAACTAGACTCTTGAGGGTCTATTGATTATTATTTTTTAATTATTACTTTACTAACTCACAGTATATACCAGTCTTCAATTAAAAAAAAAAAAGTTAAGTGCATAGCCTATAAAAATATTTATCTTGATCTGGTGGTTTATGGATATATGCATGGGAGTAGCTTGCCATGTAATGAATTTTGATTTAATGAGGAACTTAGATTTTTATTTTTTAATAATTCAGAGATAATCTCCTCCTGTCTATTACTATAAATAGAAATATAAGGATTTGAGATTAGAGGACATATTTTCCTTACGTGTGGGTTTATTGACAAGTGCAGTGGAGTCCTGACAAATTATATGCCCCCAATAATCTAGTCTAATTGACATCTTGGACATTTTTGAATTTCACCATTGAAGGTCATATTGTCAAGGGGTTGCAAAATGATAACACGCAAATCTTGTTTTCACAGATCAACTGGAATAGCTAACCTGTACCCTAGAGTACACTCTGAAAGGAATGAAGTCTTACTAAACTGCGGAATCTTGAAGCTCTGATACAGTCAGTACTGGGTGGGATCATGACTGATGGGATCATGTCATCGTACAGTTCTGCAGTTGTGTTGTCCTTATAGAATATATCTTCAAAGAAAAGCAATCCCTACCAGTCCATTCAGTAAACTGCAGAAATAACAAAGCCTAATGCCAGTTAATGGTTGTCTCTTATTGTTTTTCATTGCAACAATTCTGGCCTCTCCCCCGACTGCTATCCACACAGTATAAGTGGGAACATCCTAGAATAATGTGCTTACTTTTGTTTTATAGTGCCATAGATATGCTGCATACAGGAGACAATTGTCTTTATGCTGCACATATATTCCAGGTGCATCATATTGCAGTGACTATATTATTCAATGTATTGTGGATTGATGGAATAGTTCTATCCCATTTGATGGAATCGCTGTTCTGTTTAAATCTATTAAAGGACAAAAGCAGAATTGTGTGAGGATTGAACAGAATTTCTAGTAGACAAAATACTTAGAAACTTTACAGCCTCAGTCATTGCCCATGTTTCATGCTTGTCTGTGTCCACAACCTAATCCAGGGCCTACTGAAGTCAATATAATTGTATATAATTACATATAATCAATATACGTAATATCAAGCACTAAAAAGTAATAATAAAATTTGTATAAATAAATTGAAAGACCAAAATACATTACTAGAAAGGAGAGAAAATTGTGAATAGCACAGGGAAGACCTATGTATGCAGTTCTTTTCCTTCCTTAAATATTTGTAAGAAAAGTCATTGGGATTGATTCTTAAATTAGTAATTTTAAAGGGTATAATAATTTTAATACAAAAACAGTAAGTTAAAAAAATGCAGGCAAGTAAAATGAAGGTAAAAGATTAGGTGAAACCTTCCTCTCATTGGAGTCCGTCTACAGCATTTAAAAGCTATCTAAAGCAATTTTGGAACCACATGTGGTTCCATATAGATTTCAGAACTGGTGATATTTTTTAAGATAGGTAGGTGTAGGATCTGAAGAATGGGTTTGTTCTAATCTAGGGTTCAGACAAAAAATTAAATGGTTTATAAGATACTTGCTAGGGTTATTTCAGTGATGGGACTTTCTGTCAAGTTGATTCTGAGATGACCATGAGTGGCAAAACAAATAAAGGAAATCTTCTTATATATAGTGTTATGTCACAAGATAACAAACTAGTCGATGAACAGCCAAATTTCCACCATCAATAGTTCCAGAGTATATTTAGAATAAAATATAGGGAACAGAGCGAAGTGTTTCTTTGCTTGATGTGATAAAAGTTGAGATGAAATTGCAGTCTGTACTTAAAAAAGAAAGGACACTGGGGAAAAAAAAAAAGAATAATATTTTACTTTTCTTAGAAGAAAAATGTTTGCAGGTTGATGTTTTTAAACAGTGAACAGATCTTGTCTTATATCTCACAATATTTTTGGTTCAACAATATTTCCATTTACTTATGAGCTAATGGTTTGAGCTATCGCTAGTATTCCAACACAGGACAGAATTCAATTTATTTCCATTTGTCTGACCAGTCCTTTCTGTTTGCAGCAGTCCATTCTATGAGTAAACATCGACCATCTATTCTAAGTATGCTGCTTAGAATGATTTCTTTGCATATCTAGAGTAATCTATCAGACCTATAGTCTGATAAAGAAAATTTACCTGCTGATGTCATTTAGATATGCAGAAAATGTGTTCAACGTGTATTCTGTCTAAAATCCAGAAGATTTTATACTTTATACTAAGTTGCCCGGGAAAGTAGTTATTATTACTGTCAATTACATACCATAAAATATTGATAAATGATCACTCCAATGTTTATTCAGGGATTGTCATTACTAATTTTCCAGGAATTATGCTATTCAGTTTTAGGTCTAGAACCAGGAAACATTTAACTATTATGAGAAATTAAAAAGCACTTAAATTTTAACATATACTTACATACTATATACTATTTAGTGTATGCTATTATACTACAAATATTACTCTCATATTATTCTCTGAATTTATAGACTTAGGTAAATACTTAAAATACTTCAAGCACAGGAGCTAGAGAAGTGTTCTTACAGCCTTGAATTAAAACTAAGCTATCACATAAGCAAAGACTGACTATCTTCATGAGTTCCTCTATAGGTGTGTATTCACCAGTTATCACATCCTTTTCCTAATAAGAGACATTACTGTTGATCTGTTTTCCCAGTGTCATAATATCTATTCCTTTTTCTTCATTTGCATCCACATTGTAATTTATTATTATTTTATAAAGCCAATTGAAGATGATTTTGCATTCAGAGGCTAGTTTGGTAAGGTACACCTTACCTGAATTGTATTATTATTTTGACATTTTAATGCACCATTTCCTTATTTTTTATTTTATTTTATTTTATTTTATTTTATTTTATTTTATTTTATTTTATTTTATTTTATTTTATTTTATTTTATTTTATTTTATTTTATTTTATTTTATTTCTCTATTTCTCATAGTAACTTATCTGGGGAAACAGTTTCCCCAGATGGACACTAATAGCCTCTTCCCTTTTATGCTCTCTTCCCTCTTCCTTGGTTTTTAATATCATAATTATAATTATGATAATATATATTTTATAATTGTAAATCATATCATTTATGATATGATATAAGTATGATAATAAGTATTAATATAACATAAAAAATATCATACAGAGACTTTTTGATAGGGGATATTTGTTAAAAATAAGAGCTAGATCTACAAACTGGACTAAACTGCTGAATAGGACCACCTGATCTTAATTTCAGATTATAAAGTGGGGAACAAAGTACTGTTAGTCAGATAAATGCCCCAAAATGAAAAGTTTGGTTTATCACTAGTGAAGAGAGATCAAAACTAGACAAATGAAGGAAGAAAGAAGGTAAAATTACCCTGCATCCTCTTCAATTGTATTTGATTGTTTTTATTAAATTTTCATACTGTACAATTATCTGAATTGTACAGATCTATTGTATCTGAATGGAGTCCAAAAAGAGTGTAGTAATACACCTGTATTACTGCATCTGTTCCCCAAAGAAAGAACAAAGAACAAAAAAGGACTAAGAAAAATGTACTTACAGATGTACTTTGTGCTGGTTGCACAACATACATTGTACTGGAGAAAAATTCTAATCAGTTAGTTATAACTGGTATCTTGGAAGAATCATGAGAAGAAGTGATGATTGAAGAATATATCTGGAGCAAACTTTCTTGTGTAACCATACTACCCCACGCTGTGCTAAGGACACATATCTATCGTACTAATGCAATAAACTATGTATTAACTATAAACTGTGTATTAATGCAGCTTCATTTTTAATGTAGTGTAGATCTTGTGACCAAATTTCAGAAAGAATTCTACCTTATAGTGACTGAACTCTTGACACTTTGTGTAGATATTGAATTTTAATTCATGATCATTGTACCTCTCCTTCATTATAATAATGATACACTGATAAATTTCTAAGTGTGGCTGGTAAAGAATTGTAAAATATTTGTCATATGTGAAATATTTTCTGCTTTATTTATGTTAACACAATAGGAAAAAATAAAAGCAAACATCAGTTCAGTTCTTTGCTTATGCCACACTCATTGATGTGGTGGTATCTGTATGCACAAATACCAGTATGAGTGTCTCAATTATTTCATCCAGTTCCATCTGACTCATGTCTTATTTAACTTATTTAACTAAATACGTGTGTGTGCTGATATTTTTCCCACTCTATCTTTTTTTTTTTTTTCTTTTTAATTCCTATGTTTAATTTTATATTTGGTTTCATATGTATGTTCTTATCTTGTCTCATGTGGGAATTTATAGCTGTATATTTTCCAATGGTAAAAAAATGATCTTTAGGTGAAATATATTCAAGAGAGTTCTTTGTTGACAACAAAAATAATTAAAGGTGGGATTGTTATTATTTATATTTTCTATTGTAATATTTGGGAGTAAAAGGCAGTATTTACTTACAGCCACTTCTGGTGTATAATTAAAGAAGAAGTAAAATGTTTTTACAGTAGCTAATATGAAACTGAGACTTCAATACTATGTACTTACGTAGTAGAGATAAAAAGAACCTCTCAGGTTACTGTTCTGTAGTTGAACAGTCTTTAAACCCACAAAACTGTCATAGTAATCACAAATTATTTAAGAAATTCTTTTAGGCTGTTTAACTGGCAAGCAGATGAAGTCTGTCAATTATGGTGAAAACCACTGTAAGTCTGTCAAATCAAGAACCCAAGAAAAGAACTATTTTACCTGTATACTTACACTGTGTTGATTTTTGGATGTATACATATACAGAATAGAAAGCTAAGGGTAGCTGTGGAAATCATTTTTCTGTTCATTACAAGTTGTTTAAGTTAATTGAACCTCAAAAGTTATTTTTTTCCTGTGGTTATCAAAGCTACTGTAAAACAGTTTGCCCACACAATACAGTCTGAAAAAAAAACCTGTGAGCTAGATTAAATTGAGTGTATAGAGGACTTAATGAATACTCTGTTAAAGTTCTGCTGTTTTCCCTGTTTTGTATTTTCTTCTTTCTTTCTTTCTTTCTTTCTTTCTTTCTTTCTTTCTTTTTCTTTCTTTCTTTCTTTCTTTCTTTCTTTCTTTCTTCTTTCTTTCTTTCTTTCTTTCTTTCTTCTTTTCTTTCTTTCTTTCTTTCTTTCTTTCTTTTCTTTCTTTCTTTCTTTTCTTCTTTCTTTTTCTTCTTTCTTTCTTTCTTTTCTTTTCTTTCTTTCTCTTCTTCTTCTTTCTTCTTTCTTTCTTTCTTTCTTTCTTTTCTTCTTCTTTCTTTCTTTCTTTCTTTCTTTCTTTCTTTCTTTCTTTCTTTCTTCTCTCTCTTCTTTCTCTCTCTCTCTCTTCTTTCTTCTCTATCTTCTTCTTCTCTCTCTTCTCTTCTCTTTCTCTCTCTCTCTCTCTTTCTCTCTCTCTCTCTCTTCCTCCTCTTTCCTTTCCCTTCCTTTCCTTTCCTTTCCTTTCCTTTCCTTTCCTTTCCTTTACGCTCCTTTCCTTCCTTTCCTTTACGCTCCTTTCCTTTCCTTCCTTTCCTTTCCTTTCCTTTCCTTTCCTTTCCTTTCCTTTCCTTTCCTTTCCTTTCCTTTCCTTTCCTTTCCTTTCCTTTCCTTTCCTTTCCTTTCCTTTCCTTTCCTTTCCTTTCCTTTCCTTTCCTTCTTTCCTTTCCTTTCCTATTATATTTATTTACTTGTTTAACTCGGCATATTAAATTCTCAGGGGGTCACCCTGTCAGCCTCAGTTCTGTGGCCTGGATTTAGTTGAATCAATCCTATTGAAATTCTGCACAGGTCTGGTATTCTGTGGAGATTGCAGATGAATGACAGTGAAGTGGCAGGAAAGATAAATACACTGGCAAATGAGATCCAGCTCTCCACAGAGGATGGAATAAATTACTTTACCAATACAGTGGAGGTAATACGCTGGAGAAAGAAAGTGATATCGAAGCTAGTTTAATACAAGATTTGTTAAAGAAAAAATGACAACAACAGCAAAAACAACACAGTTAAAATTTGCTTAAAATACAGAATGCAGCATATACTGCATTTAGACTACTTCTTCATTTCTTTTGTATTGTGAATAATGATCACTACATTCATTTTAATTTCATTTATGCAAAACAGCAGCTTGCACAATTTGAATTCATGTAGCATTCTGTGTGTAGATCAAGGCCCAGTAGTAACTGTGGTATAGCATATTGATTAGTAATTTGATAAATACATAAAATGGCACACTGAGTTTAAGGTGCTTCATGCAAAATGTATTTAAATGACCTTGGCCAATTAGTATGAATAGCTCTGAGGCACTGCTGCCTGAATGAGAGAGTTTTGGGTCCAGATATTTAAGTGTCATGACTGGATGAGCAAAACTTAAACCAAGAGAAAAGAGCAAACATTAATTTTCATAAAAATTAAAGTAAATTAGATGACCTGATGGTGCTTTTATCAATTTTCTTGCAGGTAAACTACTGTTTTTCTCACCTTATTTTCTGTTAATTCTTCCAGTCTAATTGCTAGATTTCTTAACCAGTCAGGATTTCAATACTCTCCTTTATTAGAGTCTAGTGGATCAGAAAGTATTCTCTAATATATATCTGAAATTATCATTTTCTCAATGTCAACTATTATGTCTTCAGGTGCTTCTGGTCTCTTGTGCCACCTGAAATAATTCCTTTCCTTCCTCTGCACTTAAATTCACCTACAACACATAGTTACAGTATTCTGTAACATTTTTTTTCCCAGACTAATCACTTAGAAAAATTATATGAATTTATCTTTAGTTGCATCACAGAAGTAAATTTCTTCAATTGCCTACCAATAGTATTTGTTTTTTCTTCAGATAATTTGTGGGTATTAGTGATGTGTCATTGTGCTCCAGACTTGAGTATTATCCCAGGCTGAGATAAGCTCTGTCATCCATAAACATAAACATCCATAAACATCTACAGGCAATTTTCACTGTCTTTCTGACTACTGTTTTATCCTGTAACTGAATTTGTTTTCTCTGATGACACTTTAAACCTCCTCTTGACACTAGTCTTTTATTCCCAATTAAATTGTTTTTAATTCTTAATTTCACTGAAAGTACTAGCTCATGCTTCCCTAAGCTCAATCTTACTTTATTTTCAGGCTATGTTATGAAAAAGATGTTCACAGATAATTTGGCATAACCTAAGTGGGCATGAATCATTAAATCACTGGAGGCTGCTTGCTAATAGTAGCAGTACAATTTACTTTGTAACAGAAAGGTGTTTGGGATAGAATTGAGAATGGTAACTCTGACTTGAGCAAACACTTTCTTGTGAAGGAAATAAAATTCTCCTGATGGTTGGCTAGTGAATACATGCAATATGGTACTCTCCTAAACCAGATCATTGTGTCCGTTATCTAGAGTGGCAAGAAGTACTCTAAGAGGGGAAAAATTCTTACAAGGAAACAAGGTTAAATTTAATTATTTAAAATTAAGTCTTTCATTTTGACTTTGGCTAAATTATACTATTTTTACTCATACTGACTAGTACTAATTATCCTGTTTCAGAAGCCCTGAGCTAGTCTTGGTGTTTTGCTCTTGTGCTGTACCTTTCCCCTTTGCTTCTGCATTTATGTGGTAACTGGTTGAAATTATCAGCACAACATTATTACAAAAATTTCCCCCAGAAATGATGAACTTCTAAAGAGAATTAATAGAATAATTCACTATGGTATTTATATCATTTATGGAAAAAATGCTGGAATATTTTATATAGAAAAAGAAAGAAAAAAAAAGAAAAAATAAAAAAGAAAAAGGAGAAGAAAAAGAAAAAGAAAAAAAGAAAAAAGGAAAGAAAAAAGGAAAAGAAAAGGAACAAGAAAAAAAGATTATACACTGTGTCAAGGCTTTTTGATTAAATAATTTTCAATGGGACTGTTCCATATTAAACACAATGAAGAAAATTTTCTGAAGTGAAATCCCACAATGTTGAAAGAATTGCTTTTCTTTGACTTTCTTTCTCTCTATTTTATTTTATTTTTTGTTTAACCATTTCCAATACAGGTTTTCTAATCATTACTATTAAATATAAAATACAGTGGGTACAATGTTAAATAATTCTTTTTGTTCTGCTCATCTTAGCTTGTTGACTGGAAGAGGCACCCTTACTTTGTCATCATTCTTTTTGTCCTCACAGAAACATTTATTGGCTTCCAGAAATTATGTACTCCTATTTACCACAATAAAATGCTAAAACTGTGATCCTTTTCTCATTGGTTTCCTGCCCATACCTAAAAATACAGTGTATATATTTATATATATATATACATATATATATTATTTTTTTTTTCCATAAAAAACCCTGTGAGATTTTTATTCTTTGAGGAGACTATTTTCAAAGAAATCAATGGGCATAAACTAATATTCTTTTTTTTTCCAAAAACAAACCTAGTATTGCTTTTCACTACAAAAAAAAAAAAAAAAAAAAAAAAAAAAAAGAAAAAGTTGAGTACAACAACCACTTGTAAAGTTGTATTATAGGTGAGCATTTTACTGTATTTTGTATTGTGGTCATGTACTTAATGTATGAATACTGATATTCTGCATGCGGGAACAGAATAAAAACTGTGCAGGCTTATGCAATATTATGGCAACATAGTTGAATCTATACTGTATGTTTTTCAGTGAAAAAATCACTGTGCTAAAATAGCTATACCTGCACATTTTTTTTCCTGATTTATGAACATTAGGAACATAAATTCTTTTATGTTTTAATGGAATTAAAACTGTATAGGTGTTTTTGAAACCCTGTATGTTAGTTTCATCATGAAAAATGATTACAAATGAAAACATTAATGAAGTTTACAGCTACACTATATAGCTGGTGCATTTTAATTTTCAAAAACTGGCTTGCTTTGATCATGTCTTGATTTTCAAGCAAACTTTTTCCAATACCATCTGAGAGATACTTATTTGTGATAGCCAAATCTATTCACAAACCATACATATTAGTATTATTACCTGTTCTTGCATAGTAATACTTGAAGTAACATTTCCCCACCTAGAAGTAAGGATTAACTCAGAAGTAAGCTTTTCTATTAACTTACTATCATGATATTTTATCACTTAGTTCCACATTATGAAAACATATTTTGCTCAGTTTCAATGTGCAGTCGTGGAATCAGTTATTTTGTCATTGATTTTAGTTTTACTTGCAGTAAGGCTTAATATTTTATTTTTCATAATTTCCTCTGAGAAGACTTCAAAGTTCTTTCATGGGATCCCCTGTAAACATATTTATTATTAATTGAATTGTTAAATAAATCATTAAAACAAAAATTTAACAATTTAATAAATTTAATTTCTCTCACAATAAAACATTATACTATTGAATCCTGCTAAGTGTTTTAGCAAAAATTTCTGTTTAACTCATCTGAGGAACTTACATTTATTGCCATTTCAAAATTTTCTGCAACTAGGAATAATTCCTAAGTGCTTGTTCTTTTCCCACTAACAGAGGTGACAGTGTTTATAAATAAGGCATGATATTTATAAAAAGTCATTATTTTAAAGAAATTTTTGATTTCTGAGGTTTTCAGATAAATTAAAATATAGTTTATCTTCTAAAAACATCTAAAAATGATCCATTCTAATTTTCAGTTACAGTTTCTACATAAACATTATGGCTTTTTGTCATGTATTGCTGGTTGAATTCAAGGAAAGCTTTTTTTTTAAACCTATTTTTCTTGATGTCCTACTAGCTTCCACATTAATAGAGAAAAAGTTGTATGCTTCCAGAGATCTTGAGTTAACAGATGACTGGGGTAGGTTAGATAGCTAAAATCCAACAAAATAGCATCATTAGGAAAAAGTACTCAATTCTGATTCAACTTTCAATGTTTTTCTTGAGAAAGAGTTTATGTGTTAAAACTTCTATTGATTTTTAAACAGAAAGAAGTTATTGTGGGAACAAAAATTAAAAACTGGTTTTTCATCAACAAGCAGTTTCAGTCAAAAAAAATTCCAATAAGATTTCAGCATATCTATTGGTTTTGCTTAAGTAGTAAATGAAACTTGCTTTTATTTTTAAAAGACTTCTAAAATTATATCTGATATTTTAAAGTACTCACTAATATATTATATTATTATTAAACTGAAAAATTGAAACAGAAGAGAGAACAAATATTCATAACCTTAGTATTCATGACCTTAGTATTCACAACCTTAGTATGTGACTTAGGAGTATGAGTAAATCATTCACTTTTGCCCTTTTCAACAATTACTATATTAATTAATTACTATTACTATACAATTAAAATTACTATATTAATTAATTACTATATTAATTAATTACTATTTATTTATATATTATATAACCTATATATCTTTCAACAAATACTGTATAGCTGATGGCAGGAGCCATATGCTTGTACACACATTCTACGTTTTTTTTTTCAGGAAGTGTCAAAAAGAACTTAAGCAATAAAAAGCTATGTGCTCCAGAGATAAAATCATAGAGTAATATCATAGAATGGTTCAGTTTGGAAGGGACCTTGATGACCATCTAATTCCAACCTCCCTTCCATAGGCAAAGATGCCACCCACTAGATCAGGTTGCCCAGGGCCTCATCTAACCTGGCCCTGAACAACTCCAGGGATGAGGCATACACAACCTCCGGGCAACCTGTTCTGAGTTGAAGAATTTCCTCAGATGTGTCGCTTACCAGTAGATTAAATAATTCTATATTTTTTCCAAAAATAACTTCCTGAAAATGGGAAATTTGATGTTGCTTCTCCTTAATTTGGAAGTGTTGCTATCAGAGCCACAAATTTCTTCAAAAAGGATCTTTTGATTCATCTCACCATTGGTTCAAATGAAGTCAACAACATAAGATCTGTGTTTATGTTGAGAAAAATACCTTTCTCAATAACAAGAGATCAAAGAGGCATATTGCTATTTATAGAAATGTTGCAAAATAGCTGTTTTGGTAGATAAAGATCTCTTCAGAGTCTGAGAAGGCCATAAATGAGCTGCAGAGATTGGAAGATTCAGCTTCTAGTTATAGGCTATACATTTATACACAATATTAACAGGTTATGCAAATATTTTAAGAGAGTGCAACACAGTATACTTAGGCAGTTCCTCACCAAGATATTGACTGTTGCATATAAGAACTTGCTGAAATGTCTATTTGTTGGGTACTACAATATGAAAATGTATTTCTGCACAACCAAATTTGAATAGCACATGGTACTGCTAGTGTTTGTAATGATGTCCTGAAGAAGAGATGAGCACTTTTATTTAGCAGTAAACTAGACATATAATCTGTTCCTATTCTGCTTTTTGTGCCATGTGGCAATGATGTGACCAACCTGTGAGCAGGCAGTACGCCATCTCAACAGATGGGCATGAATGCAAATAGCCAAGGATATTGTCATTCTATGTGCAGCAGATGCACACGCCTATTAAGAATGTTGGTCCCAGCTGTGAGTCAAAGCAGCAGTTTGCCTTAACCCTTTTTCTAGAGTTGGGAATATACAACACCACTAATCCAGCTCTGAACTTGATTGACATGGAGTATCACGAAATGCTGGAATGGGAGGGCAGGGAGTTCAAGGTAGTCTCCTATACTGTCACAATTTAATTCTTCAGGATTTTTTTTTTTTTTTTTTTTTTTGATAGACACTATGTCAATAAGACTTGACACAGAAGAAGCATTAGAAGTAAGAGCATGCCCTCTGTGGCTAACTAAATTCATCTAATATGCAAGCTGTACCCACAAAACTTGTCAAAGTTGGACTTACAGCACAGCACTGCCAAAAATATTTCCCTTCTGGGTTTAATTAATTGCTGTCATTAATGATAAAAACACACAAAGAAAATGACAAAAGCAGGCTCTATCACTGTATAAGAAACAGAACATTTGAATTCCATGATTAATTATATTCTTCTAGATGAAGTAATATAGTAATCAAAATACAAATCATTTTTCTCATAATCATTCTTACATAACCATGGGGATAATGGGTACACATAAATTTTAGATTTCTGGAAAGTCAAAATGTTAAGAAACAGATTCAGAAGATTTCAGATGCTCATATTCCAACAAACTAACCCCCTTTTCTGTTTTTATTTAAAAGACTTACATTAGTGCTGTTACTTGTGAAGTTGCTTTGAAGCAACATGGTGAGTAGTGTGATGAAATGAGATGGTGCCTAAATTGTGATACTCTGTACCAATCTCTGTAAACTTCCATCTTTAAGCCTGTGGGAACAGTGGGAGCAGGGCAGAGTGAAAATGTCTTGCCATTTAGATGCAGCTCATAGTTTTGCCAAGATATATGATGTGTTGTCACACTCCATTCAGATATTGTGGAAGAAAAGGAAGCATTTTGGTCCTTTCAAAATGCTGTACTACTTAGACTGGAAACAAGCAGTCTATGGAAATTTTGCTTGTCAGAGATTTAGTTTGTGATCTTCAATTACTGCGGAACCAAAAATTTGTAAACTAGTTCAAGCCTAGTACACAATTGTGAACCGGCACATAAAATATACATCTTTACATCTCTGGAAAGTGCTTGCTCCTTGGATACTGCCCTCTTCCTGTAAGACTAAACAAATTCATTAGGAACAATAAAACCCCTCAATGTATCTAATTCCTGTCAATTTGTAAAAACTGAGAATGTTATTTTAATATGGTTTGTTATACATGTAAACTTGTATAATCCATAAGCGTTATAGCTTCAAAAGCTGATACAGAGCTACCATTCCTGCAAAAATGTTATATAACTCATTTATCACTGTCAAACTTTTCATGGTAGCAAAGCAAAAACAGATTTACTTGTACCAAGTACAAGTGATGAGGGTTTGGGACACTATAAAAGATTCACATATTCATTTTTTTTCAGTGGTCTTTAAAACCTACATTTACAACATTTTCCCCTCTACTATAATGATTCAACTCATTTCTTAAATCTTGCCCAGATATGATCTGGCAGAAAACCATCCTCAGTGAAACCCTTCAATTCAACCTAAAAACTGGATCTATGCAGCAAAAAAATAGAAGATGTTTTTATTTGCTGAATCATATTTCTCAATGTTTCTAGTCCTTTCCAGAAGAATTATTAGACTTTTCTTCCAGGTAGAAATAGCTACATAGCTTATTCCAACATCAATCTATGCCTTCACTTTATTATTTCTCCCAGTTTTGTGCCTGGTGAGATAAAAAAGCCAAATGCTTGCACACATATTAAAGAGTTATGAAGAAGTAGATATAATTATTTGTTCAGATACATTTCTGTGCACATATATATTTTCTTCTTCCACCCTTGCATTATTTTCCTTTGCTTCTGGGTTTGGTCTTGAAGTCAAATACTCTGAAAGTAGAAATACAGCTAGTTCCTTACTTTAGTGGAATATGATATGCAGAGTTTTCTTATTGATAGCAATGATTTTGTTGAAACCATGGGGATCCATACCGTTTTTTTTTTTTTGTTGGATTTTTTTTTTTAAGATAATCTGTACCCTGAAAAGCTTAAGAACAAATATTTCAAACATACCAGTAGAGTATCAGTAGGACATGATGAAGGAAATATTTTGTCAATTTTAAAAGAGTATATGAAATAAGAAAAGAATCTGGTCATACAGTGAGTCTAGAAAAAAAGAGAAAGGGCACTTGTGTTAGTCCATTATACAATTTTGAGCTATTTCTCTCATTGTCCATTGTTAAGGGAGTGTACTAACAGGTTGTGTTTTCTCTCTATGTACACCTACAGGCTTGGGTTTAAGTCTTTAATAAATATTTTTTTGCTTTATGCACAGGTTCAAAAAAACACAGTAAGTAGTTGAAAAGATAATGAGTTTCATGACACACCAAATATAGCTTTTCCAACAAGGGAGGTGGCAGTTAAGCCTTCAAGAATCTCAGAAAGAAACTTTTAGTGTTATGATTTTTTGTAGGAACTCAAAAAAAGATAATTTGATATTGATAGTGACAATGTTTTAGTGGAAACACTAGGTCAGATCAAAGACTATTTCAAAATGGAAAGCTGGATCTTTTTAATATATGGCATATTTCAGATGGAGTTGAAGACGTTGCCTGCAAACTTTGCTGCACATGTTTGGACAACTAAGGAAAATGTTCATTTTGTAAATGCTGAAATGGAACTTTTAAATTTTCACTTTAAAATGCCAATTTTTATTTCTAAACAAATTATTTTTGTACAAATTTGCATTTTTTAAAAACCAAATCTGTATTGCTTTGTTGTGATAACTTTAAACTCCAAAATTTTAGGCATCTCCTGAAGTGACTGTGGCTTTTCTTCCTCAGAAAAAGAGTTAGTTTAGTGTTCACAAAGAGAACTGAAATAATGTTCCATTTGCAGGAAATGTTTGATGCACTTTCTGTCACAAGCAATAATTTATTACAGTTTTTATTATAAACAGTTTAGAAATCAAATCTATTATCAAGAGGTCTGCACTATTTATTTCTTTGCAGTCAGATAAAGAGGAATGTTCTACTTTGGGAGGGGGGTTGTTTATAAGGCACTCCCAAAACATTTTGGACTAACAATTTATTCAATAGAATGGAATATTATTATAGGTATGCATTATAGCCATATAATTACAGATTGATTAAAAATCCACAACAATATATTTGCTTGCTAGATATACACATAGAAAGACCTCTTTCAATTTAACTTCCATCCACTAGAACAATTGTGTTCATTAGATACTGGTATGGAAGGCAATGCATCAAAAAGGATGAACCATTTTTCAGGTACTGTCCAGTTCATTATGTTATAAGCTCCTTGATTATATCCCTTACATTATAAAGGCAAGAGATGTCCTGCTTATCATTTGACCTGAGAGTAATGCGCATGATCACAATAAATGATGAAAATGTCTGTATGTGTGTGTGCACGGTGGTATTTCTCCTGGTCTTTTAACTGAAGCAGTGAAGCATAGAAAGATGTGAGAGAACAAAATTAAAGCACAAGAGAAATAGATGAAGTTCTTTTACTCTCCCTTTATTTTTGTATCTTTCTGTAGTAGGTTACAAATGGAAAATTAATATTCTTAGTATTCTGTTTTTACTCAGATTTCTGTAAAATATGAGGACTGTTTTTTCCCTGTGAGAAAAAGGTTTCTTGTGCCAACAGGTACAAGATTCTGAAGTATGCTTGAAATATACTAGGCTTAAGCAGACCGTAAGAAGACCTGACATGTTCAAAAGTTTATCTTTTTTTTTTTTTTTTTTTTTTTTTTTTTTTCCTAGCTGAGAATTTAACCTAATGGAAGAAATTTCCTTCCTTTGTTAAAGTTTTCTGATTTGCATTTATTCACTAAATAAAAAGCGTTATCATTAAAATGATACCGCTATTAAAAGTATAAAATCATACTGCTATATTGTGACTTGAGTATGGAAGCAAACACCAGTAATACATTTGGCACCAGCATCTTTTTCATCATTTGTTCACGATTGTGCAAAATCTTAATTTATATGAACTGCATGCACTATATACACATGTGCACTATGTACACTATATGTGAGAGATGGGAATGTGGATGAAATCTGCTCTTAGCCAAATTTATTTTTGCATAGTGTAAACTCAAATATAATTGGAAGCATACCACAGGAATTGAAAGAAATGAGTGTGTTATGGCTATAGCTTTCAGTTCTAGAGAAAAGCTGTAATATTCACAGGTTGTATTTTATATTCCAAACACTTGCAGGAAATGTTTGGAAGTGTCTGGTTGTTGCTATAGCAGAGTATTCTTATCTATGGAATTTATATTCAAGTAAATTATTGAGTGATCTCTAATAGTTTTTTCTTTTTCTTTGCATTTCAGTGCAAATGTGAACAAATATTACCTGTTAGCACACATTACATTAGGGACCTGACATCCTGAGCAGAAGCATCAAAGCTGTTGTGAATTTGTTTCTTATTCATAAGAATTCACAGAAAAAAAAGAAAAAAAAAAAAAAGGATAAATAAAAGAGATGTGTAAGCAAATTATTATCAGTAAAAAATGCTAACTTGAGGATTCCTGCTCATTTGTATGCACTTCCATTAAAACAAATGGAGTTTCCTTGAATGGCCTGTGCTGAGTTCCTGACCAAAGACTTCAGCTAGCTCTGACCACTGCAGGAGCATTTTCCTTTCCATTACTCATTTTGGCTTACTATTCATTTCTTACCCTTGTTTAATATTCATGGCAGAAAGGCTCTACATTGTCTAAACAGACTTGTAAGACTTTTCTAATAAACCATAAATTTGGTAATTTGTTTTTGACGCTTAATATCATTTTTAGCAGAGAGGAGAGTTAGTGTTCCCACTAGTTAAGTGTTCCCAGAAAAATATGCAAGAATGTATGAACTAGCAAATGTGCCATGAGTGTGAAACATCCTAAGCCTGTCAGACACACTTTGCATCTGCACAATCTGTGGCCCTAATCAGCCAGTGCATATGTGGAAATGTTTAGGACACACAGAAATCCAGAGAAGTGACTGTTCTCTCATTTCCTCCTAATATTCAATTTCTGTATGGAAATCTGCAGTTACCTAAACTTGGAAATACATCACAGTTTTTATGCTGGATAATTTTTTTTTCCCACTTTATATTATATTGCTGGACAATGCTAGAGATAATAAATGTTATCATAACATATATATCCTATAAGATTTAGATAGAATTTACAGCTGTGTTTTTTATGATTTCAAGACTTCTTTGTATTTTCTTAAAGACTGCAGATAATCTTAATCTCCCGTCCTCCTTAAAAAAAAAAAATAAAAAAAAAAATAAAAAAATAAAATAAAATAAAAGATGTGTCTATGATAAACCTTGAAAATCAGAGGCATATATATTTCCAGGGAAACAGATGAAATGTTACTGAATATAATAATTTAGTATTCCCTTTTCAAGAGAAGTATCTCTCCTGACCTAAGTAATAAAACAAAAATCTTGGGCAAGCAAAATTGTAGAGCTCATCCGTAAGAAATATTCATTTAAATTAGCATACCAAGTATACTAGTCTAATCATGCATATTCAGAGTGCTATTTAAAATAGTAAGAGATAAAGACCTCTGAAAGCAGTGTCCACAGGGATTGTTCTGTTTTGTGTAGTTACTACCTGATGTAGTGTGCTAGATCCAAGTCAAAAGGCATGCTCTTCAAATGTTATTTTAAAGAGTCCTAGTGATAACTTATATCCATACAGGATAAATTTGTATAAATTCAAGAAGTACTAACCTTCCTCTGAAACAAGAAAGGTCACTTCAAATGAGTCTTTTCATTCATGGAAGAGTTTAAAGAGTCTCTTTTCTGAGAACCCTCCTAGGCACATTTCTCATACAGAAGGGCTGCTGTTCCATGTTCCCAGTGGAGGTGCAGGCTCAGAGCACAAGAATTGTTTTACTTGAATAACTTTCTCTTCTGTGTTTAGTATTTTGACTTGCCTAACAAGGCTCTGTTACAGGTCAGAGTGAAGTGACTTCTGCTGAGAAAAAATGAGTGCTGCATAATGGATGAAGACAAGTTAATTGAGTCCATTGTCCAAGTCACTTGTCTATCTTCAGATTGCCCTGCTTTATCACTAAGCTGTATCCCACAGAATATGAAATATGCCTCAATCAGTGCAGGTCAGCTTTGCAAACCTAGCTGTGAACTGCTGGCTGCTGGTAAAAAGATTGGGTGGCCAAGGTCTGGGATGTGGGATGTAAAATAGACTGTAATTAGACTAGATAAGATAGTTCAGATTTGTGCAGCCATGGCTGGGCTTAAAGTCGCTTTGTCCTTACTGTCCTCTTAATTTTCTAGTACACTGCACAGATATGTTAATTTAGTGTTCATGCTGAATGTAAGGTCATGGTGTCTCATTTTTGTCTGTACTTGATTGCTTATCACCTTTTCAGACTGCCATTTCTATTTGCCATGTGTGTTTGATGATTGGCTCTCAGTAAGTCCCTCTGCAAGAATACTGATCATGTTTTCTTTTTTCTCTAACAGCTGCTCAGTAATTTCACATGACATAATGTAAATGTATTCATGAAGTAAAGTGAGTCCCTCTCAGCTCATGTTGATTGTGCTCATGGAGGTGTTCGCCAGTCTGTTGAACATGTTCTGCAGTTACTATCTTTTTTTTTTTTTTTTTTTTTTTTTTTTTTTTAACAGGCACAACGCAAACAGAAGACCATATAAAGAAAGATCTGAAACATTTTATCTGTCTATAAATCTCTTTCTCTCCTACACACAATACACATATTCATTTCAATGGAAAATGTGTGGCTAAATCTCCTGTACTATTTGAAAATTTATAGATAATTTTGTAAATCTTCCATTTATGTTCTAGCTTGGTACATTGCTTCTCCCTGGCTATTATCATCAGTAGGCAGCCAGTAAGATACTGAAATAGAGTACAGATGCAGATCTCAGATTTAAAGATATATTTTTTTTCATAATACATTCTGTAAAAGCTTTTGAGTTCTTATGCTCAGTTCTTATGTGAGAAAACAAAATTGATGATTTAGAATTTTAAAATATACTTTATTTTTACAACTTATAAAATGACAAGCGAGAGAGAATGCCAGATGGACCATTTGGCTTAAAGTTCTAGCAAAAATGGAAACAGAAGATGACAATAATCAGGCAAACATCAGTGGAAGTTCCAACAGCAGTGTGGTTTAATAGAGTTGAAATAGTTACATGGCAGGTTTGCAAGCATTCCAAATCAGTAGGAATTAAGCATTTCTACAACAAAAAACACAGATTATTTCTCTAAAATGTTTCATCTCTGTGTGGCTCATGCTTCATTTCTTCAGTTGGTAGTCTTGTACTTTGCATGAAATAGTTACAAGATTTATTGGACTAGAGGGATAGAATATAGTTCATGACTAGCATAATAGTACAGTGATTAAGGTACTCACCTAGGAGGAAGGATGCCCTTGTTTTCATTTATTTAAATATTCTTTAACACATGTTTGATGTTGCAATCCTGAGGCTTCTGTCTTGAGCCTGATATTTGTTAGTAGTAATGTGTTCATAAGAGATCAAAGATATGGACTAAAGTTCTGTCATACAGTCTCTAATGACAACCCATTAGAAAGTGCTGTAAACACTTTGGAAAACAGGTTTAAACTGAACTTAAATAAATAAATAAATATGCTCAAAATCATGTAGATAAAATTTGATTGTGAAAAGTACACTGTATATTTAGGTATGAGAAATTAATTTCACTGATACAAAACAGGAAGTAGATGGATAGGCTTGAAAAATACAGGTTGAAATACTCTTGGACTTCAGGACACCTGAACTTGTCTGATTGACAGTGTGATGCTCTTGGGGGTGGAGGTGAGGGAGAAATAATCAAATTTCTCCTTCCTGTGTGTGAGAAATGTGAAAACAGTCAAGGTTATTATTTTTGGCACTTGTGAGGCCATTTTTGGAATAAATAATATTAGAGGTAGTCTATGCTCATCCAGTTTGGCACAGATGCTTAGGGTTAGACTAGATGGTCAGTTGCAATACCTCCAGGTACTATACATGACAGTGGAGGAATTCTTTCTTCCTTAGAGAAATTTATGAAGTTGTATGAATTTGAAGTTCTTATCAATAAGCATTCTGCTCCAAATTTCCTTGCAAATACAAATAAACTTTTGGAAAAATGTTTCTCAAACTGCAAAATGCCAAAGTATGGAATATAAACATTTAAATTAAGACTCAAATTTTGGGAAAAAAAATGGAATTCCACTTCTAACTGCTTGTTATAATGATAGTGTTTTCAATTTGCAAAACTGACACCAATAAAAATGAATAACTTTGTGTTCGGCATTGTGCTAGAATAAAAAAGGTGTTTTTTATAATGAGGACAGTTTGAAGATAAACGCTCCATTTTGCTGGGTGAAATGGAAAGTGATATGTCTAGCTATTCTTTATATAACTTATCTATTTAGATTAAGTAACATATACAGGATCCTTTTTAGTTATGCCTATACTAAAAGGTTTGTCTTTCATGCTAAAATATACACAAACAATATACATCAAATATTTGACCATTATTTTATTATTTCCATATACCTTGAGTATATTATTTACATTTGTTTGGTAAAATATGATTGTAGTAGTAGATAATAGGTAGCTTCTCTTCCAAGCTGCCAAAATAAATGATTGAAAATAACATTATGATACATGTTTCCAAGGTTTACTTCAGCGATCATTCAACAGATTCCCACAGGAAATATACTTTTTTAAAAAGAAAAGTATCCAAGTCACTTTAATGTCACATCCAGTATCACTGACATTATTTAAAATGCTGTCTACTTAATTAATAAAAATAGGGAAAGAATGTGGGAAAGCTGCAATTAGGAGACAGATTTATAATAACATGCTTGAAATAAGAATGAAAACATTACTGAATGATCTTCAGATGCTGAGCATTATCAAGTCATCATGTTGACATTTTCCATGTATTTCTCACATGTGGAAAAAAATCTCCAGTTAAATATTTTTCACTTTTGATGGCTGAACAGGTTTTCAAAACAAATGCCCTTGCCTAGTAGTTCTCCAGACAATTAGAAACAGCAGAGTAGATTTCACAAATTAATTTTAAAAAGCTGCAAATTTCTTCCAGCCAAGAGTATTTCAGAACTTATTATTTTAAGGACAGATCTAATAGGCTTTTAAATGTCAGATTTAAAAAGCCAAAATTTTCAAAATCGATTCTTCATTAGAGAATTACATTTCTAATTTTTCTACAGGTAGGTAAGTGCTTCAGAGAGAAACGTAGTAACTGGTGATGCACTGATCAGGTAAACAGACATTCAATGTGCACTGTCTGACTTGGAGCTTAAGTGAGGGGAACCAATTTCCACGTTTCCACACCTGTTTATACATTTTAGGTGGACAAAAAATTGTTCAATAAAATGTTGAGCTAACTGTAAGACCAGAGAAGAGTATCCACCTCTGCTCATCTCTGTTGAGACCTTTAGCATGGCCATGCCTGTTCTTGGGTCAATGAGTCCCTGTGCTTTTCTGAAGACTGAAAATGCTCAAATAGCTTCAACAGAAAAGATTCTACCTCCTGATTCTACCCAAAACACAATACCATGATGGCTGTGACAGATGTGGGTTTTCTTGCTTTGAATAATAATATTAGAAAAGAAGATCTGTCACTGGAAGGAGAAAGGAGCAGAGTCTCCTGTATTCAGATTAAAAATACATAAGAGAATGTCATACGTTGGTCTCACCTTCTCATGACCTGCAAAATGACATTTCACTCTTCCTCCTCCTACCCCCCGATAGGAGAAATCACAAAATTCTCAAATCACGTTGTTACAGTGCATCCAGAATGAAAGAGGCAATGCTTTTCTTTCTCAGAGCTGTTTTCCCCAGTGATTCCATTTTCTCCTTTTCACCCTCAAATTTATGCTCACTGCCCATCTTTACTTAATCCCCCCCCCCCCCCCCCCCCCCAATTTATTTTAAACAATCACTTGATGCTTAGCTGTGCTAGGCTTTGGAAGTACTTAAGTCAGAAACTGCAGTGTCTAGAGAATTTGAGTTCAGAAGGGGCTCTCAGCTGAGTCAGTGGATTTAGGGCCTGAAATCCTACCTGGACTTTTTTTTTCATATTTGTTTCCTATTTCAGTACTGAAAATAAGCCCCTTTGACATTGCATTTAAATTGAATAGCTAGTTCAAAAACAAATGGAATTAAATAATTCCATTAATTAATTCTTAATTAATGGTTAAATAATGGTTAATTAAATAATGGTTAATCACAAAATAATTACTGATGTATAAATGGAAGGTAGCTCTTATACCTGCTTTATGAGACTATATTGAGACTTCTATTTGTAACTTTCCTTTTTCTGTAATGTATTTCAACTCTAAAAGATTGGTATTTTTTCACATATGTAACATTGGAATGAATCAATTTTAATCATTACAATAGCAAATGAAAAAAATAAACCTCTACATTAAAAGAGTAGCATTATGTAGTATGAACAAAGTATATTCTAAAATAATCTTCAATCCATTTTTAATCCTCTAACACTGTTTTCTTTCTTTCTTATTTTGCTAAAATTTAAAACTGTTCTCAAATAAAATGCTATCACACCCCTTTCCCTCTTCTTACCCTCCCCCCCTTTGTTCTTTAGATTTCTATTTGATGTCTTTCTGTCTTTTACGTAGCAGATGTATATGCACGTGAGGAATAGGAGGGGAGAATGGAAAGAGGTGGATTTAAAGCTGCAATCAATTAACCTGTTGCTAGGGAACCCTCAGCTCACCAATCAAAAAATAGCAATCAGCTGACTGGAGTTAGCAGGATATAAAATGGAATAATGAAGCATCATGCTTCTACCTTTTTTTTTTTTTTTTTCTTCCTTTTTCTCTTTTTCCTCTTTTATTTTTTATTTTTTAAGTGCTTATAGAGGGTGAGAGAGAGAAGGTTGATAGGAAGTGGTTGAAATGTCAAGGATATTTCACTCTTAGTTTAGGTACTTAATTAAGGGAAGGGCTGGCAGCAGGAGCTTGGATTTATGTTTGGTTATCTTTTTGTTTATCAGTGGTAATGGAAATGAGTGGTAGTAATGTGGCATGTGGAAATATATTGTGCAAGACTTTATTGCCTAATGCAGTCTGAGCTGGGCATAATTTGAAAACCCTATGGAATGCCAGTTAATTAAAGCTTAATGAACTTCAAAGAGTGAGTTGTGGTTGGTAGGGATAAAAGATGACCCCAACTGATACATATGAAAGCAGCAGATTTCGTTTCACTCACTTAGACTTTGCTCAGGTATATCAGGGATTTCAGACTGGAAGCAGAATTTACCATTTGAAGAGTGATCTTTGACTCTGGCAAAGTATCTATTACAGGATGTTTTGTATTCTTTTTGTTTCTTCTGGCAGAGAAAGACCTGCTTTCAGAGGTCTTTCAGACCTCTGAAATGGCCTTCAGAGTCTGCTTTTACTTTAAAATTTTTAGAGAAATGTTAGCATAGCAGAATACAATCTGCATGCTGATCACGCTTTCCATTGTTGTTCTTTAAGCATATTACTTTTGTCATCTTTGATATCTGTAGTCTTCATTTTAAAAGGCTAAAATGAAGGGCCACTTACAATACTTAAAATATACAATAACTACTTACTTTTTTTTTTAATGACTATCCAAGACCAAATAAATTAGTCCTTCTTGAACAGTGTTCTCGTATGGCTTTTATCTACAGAGAATAAAGAACTAGACTAAGCTCTGGAATTTCTCTTTAGCCCTATCATCTTGACTATCTTGACTATCATCTTTACTTATGTATTTAGATATGTTGACATATTGGAGATGAATAAAAGAGAAGATGGATGCTTGCTTTCATCGTTCACCTATCCAACCACCTTGTGATGTCTTTCATGCTGTCGGCATGAAAGGAAGAAAAGGCAAGTGCACTGAACTTAGTCTCAGCTCTCTTCCTTTGTTGGGTAGCCTTTGTATGTGCCTACTGGTTGGAGACAAGCACAAAGTACAGGAGTGGTGCCATGGCTGTACGCTCCTAGTATATTGGATTCAGTGTCTTGATATATTGAATTCAGTATCTTGAAACACTAAGAGAAGAAAAGAAAGTCTGTTATTATGCCAGTGCAGTCTGGACACTGAATTCAACTGCATTTCCTGAGACTTTTTTTTTTTTTTTTTTACTTCAGGCTTTGAATTCTAAATCTTCATAAGGTTATGCTTTAGGCAAATTGTTTTGCCTCTGCTTGAAGTCACCTTGAGGTCTCAGTGTCACTTGAGATGAGGTACAGTGATTTGGGTATGCCTCAGGATATAGGAGAAGGAAGAATAAACGTTTAATCAGGAAGCTAATTTTTATACAGATTGGGGACTTTAAACAGTCTCAATATTGTAAATTTAATATAGCAGCCCATCTCTGCAGAATGGGTAAACTTCTGAAGTTTCAGAGCTGAATATTAAATGACTGTAGTAATATTCATATTTATTACCTCAAGGAAATGTTATCTACTTCTTAAAATTCATGTTACAATAAGGGACTGTGGAACTATTGCTTTCAAATATTTTTTTCTGGTATCTAACTACTGTATATGCCTCTTGTAGCCAGTTTTTCTTGTATTGTCATTAGAGCATGCAAATAAGTAGTGGTCATATTTTATTAAATTCTGATGCTAAGGTATTAAAACACAAACAAAAAAAGAAAATACAAAATTACAATTGCAAACTAATTTTATTTTTTTTTTTATACTCCAAGGAAGTATTTTTAAAGAGAGATTTAGATGTTGGATTTGCAAATTCATTGGGATGATTGGTTCATAAAATATGACTAAGAAAAAGCCCACAAACATGTACTGTGTTTATTGGCTAGATTCACAGAGAGTTGGAGTCAGGCAGGAGATTAATTATTTTACATTATTGATTGTCTTGGAATGACTGCAGTTACTAAATATCAAACTGCTTGCATATAAATCTAACTCATGCTGCAGAGTTAACATGTTCTTTATGGTAGGTTTAGTAAAGTAGGTCTGCATTTGGTGAACTACTTGAGCAATAATTAAATTGCAAAGGAATATTGGGAAATTTATCTTTAATATGTGAATGAGTTTTTTTTTTTTTTTTTTTTTTTTTTTTTTTAACCAAGATACGATCTTAGCCAAATGTCAAGATTACTGACTTGAAGGGGGGAGGTGGTGAAATTGTTGATGAATAGCTTACATGATCTTCTGTAGTTTCACTTCTTTTTCATTTTTTTTTCCTGTTTCCTTAATATTTTCCTTAAGATAAAAAAAAAAAAAAAAAGGCATTGCTCTAACTTTGAATGATAGTCTGTTCCGAAGATCAATACAATAGTAGATGCAAAGACTGATAGCATTTGCTAAGTGAAAGCTGAACTTAAGCTTCTGTTAAGCTTCTGTAAGCTTACCAAAAAAATAAAACAACAACAAAAAGAAAGCGCTTAGGGGAAAGGAAGAGGATGGTTGTGGCTGGGAAGGGGATGTGAAATCTTAGAGCAACACTGGCTACAGTGATTATGGTGAAATGCGGAATTCTGAGAGGAAATAAGGCCAATAGCCAGGATCACAACCCTGGCTTCAGGACAACAGATTCTGATCTGTCTTGCTGGGGATACAGTCCTGCAGAGATTATGGTCCAGAAGAACGGGTTCATTTCCATAGGTTACTTTCTCTGAGCTCAAGAATAATGATTGACTTCCTACACATAGGCAAGGAAGGGAGTCAGGAAACCTGCATGCATGACAAAACTCAAATATAAAAGGAACCATACAAGAGGTGGAAATAGAGGTGAACTGGAGATGAAGCTGGGAAGCAATATGGAAAACAGCGAGGAGACCTTCTGTGGTAATATCAACAAGAAAAAGAAGACTAGATAAATATGAATATACTGCTGAATGGGACATGTGTTTTAATGACAAAAGACATGGAAGAGGCCAAGGTACTTGTTACCTTCTCTGGGGATTGAAGGAAGAAGAGGCTGGTCAGCCTCCCATGAAAGCCTGGGAAGGTGATGGAGCAAATAATCCTGGAAGCCATTTCCAAACTTGAAGAATTAAAAGGTGATTGGGTGTCATCAGCTTAAACTTACAAAAGGGAAGTCAGGCTTGACCAAAACAAACATCTCCTATGATGCAGTTACTATTTTAAGGAAGCAGTGTATGTTCTGTGTCTTCAGTGAGGCTTTCAAAACTGATAACACCCTCATTAACAAACTGATGAAGCATGAATTAAATGAATAGACAGTGGCATGAATTGGAAACTGGCTGAACCGCTGGGCGCAAAGAATTGAGATCAGTGGCATGGTCTATACTTCAGCGGTGTATCCCAGGGCTTGATTTTGGGGCCAAAAATATTTTGTTAATGCCTCTGATGATGATACAGAGTACACCTACACCAGATTTTCAGATGATAAACTGGGAGGAGTGGCTGATATAATAGATGATTGTGCTGCCATTCACAGGATCTTTGGCTTGAGAAAAGAGCCAATAAGAACATCAAAAAGTTCAGCAAAAGGAGAGGCAAAAAGTCCTGTACCTGGGGAGGAATAAACCCATGCAACAGTACAGGCTGGAGTCTGACAGTCTGGAAAGAAGCTTTGTAGGGTAGGACCTGTGTGTCCTCTTGAACAAGTTGACCATGAGCCAGAAATGCACCCTTGCAGCAAAGAAGGGCAACAGCATCCTGGCTTGCATTAGGAAGATCATCAACAGCAACTTGAGGGAGGTCATTTTTCCCCTCTACTGGTGACATCACACAGGTAGTGCTGTGTACAGAATTATGGGAGACATGAACATGCTCAAGAAAGTTCATTAAAGGGCCACAGAGATGATTAAGAGCTTGGAGATTATGGTGTTAAAGAGTCTGAGAGAGCTGAGTGTGTCTAACATGGAAAAGAGAAGGGTTAGGAGAATCTTGAATAAAGGAGACAGACCCAAGCTTTTCTCAGGGGGGATGGCCCAAGAAGCGATGGCCACAAACTGAAATACAGAGAACTATCTTTAAATATAAAGAACAACTTTTTAACTCTGACAGTGATCAGATACGAACAACTTAATGGGAGTGTTGGTGGAGTCTCCACGTGTTGAGGTAGTCAAAAACAAACTGGTCATGGACCTAAGCATTCTGCTGTAGTTGACCCTGCTCTGAGCAGGGAGGTGAGACAAGATGATCTACAGAGGTCTCTTCCAACCTCAGTTATTCTGTGGAAAGAATTGAGACCACAGTTTACTTATTATTTTCTCATTCTTTATATGATTGAAGTCATTCAAGTAGGCCTGTATGCGTGTGTACATACTATACATAGTACATATCTCTGATATAGATCAGTGGAGAGTCAAAATTCAGTCTCTTTTCCTGTTCAGCCCAACTGAATTTTTCCTGTCTCAATAAGCAGAAATTAGTGCTGGGAGGTGCTATGAAAAACTGTGGTTTTCCATCAGTTGGGCTTTCTCTTTACACGTCACACAGGTTATGTCTTAGTAGATTTGCTGAAGAGAAAATAGAAAAGTACTAGTCAGATATGTGAATGGCTGTAAACACCAACTTTACTGTTATAGGAAAATAACTAATGTAGTGAAGAGGCTAGTATTAATGCTGACAGACAGGTTTGTGGGATCATTATCTGCAATTATGCTTATGTATTTATTTTTCTACTCTTATCTAAAATTATTTTGTTAGGATAATATGTCTAAAAGCAGATTCTTCTTTATATGCCCCTCAGTGGAACTATCTCAAGCTTGTTTTTGATGCCTATTGAGAAAATGGTAGTAAAAACTCAAACTTTATCTTTCAGTGAGAATTGCAACACCAAGTTGCAAGGCAGTTCAAAGGTGCTCAGGAAGCGGTATGTTCTAGTATTCTTAGTAAGGGGGAAAAATAAAAGTTTCTCTTAACTATTACAAAATACTTTCCAAACTATATAGTTTCCAAACTATATACTTTCCAAACTATATATATATTTATATATATATATAATAATGTTAGAATCTCGAGACACTGAATTTTGAGGGCCATAGGGATTTCACGGTATCTGAATTCAAATGTTGAAACACCTATGTACCTAGCTCAAAATCACTGATTCAAAAGCTTATGCAACGTGATGGCAGTTAATTATCAGCATTCTGTATTCAGTATAATACATTGCATTTATTACCTTATGCCATTACAGAGATAGTGATTGACACTTTCATCAGCAAACTCTCAATTGACTGCAGCATAAAAATATCAAAGTATCAGTAAATTGATTTTTATTTTTGAATATTATATAATAATCTATAGTTCTGATAGAGGAACTTAAGTATTAGTGTCCTCTCAATAAAAAAAAAGTATAGACTAATAACTGAACAAGTTTGCTCTGAAAACAGTATGACAAATGATGCCCTCTTTTTTTATAGATTTGAATACTTTCCTTACACAGTGCAGTAACGTTAAGTTTTGTGTGCAAGAAGTAGCACATATGGCAGCTAATCTTAAGCTATGTGCATGTTAAATGATTGGCAAGTAGGTTCACACTATATGGTCAGCCAGCTGATGCTGAACTGTGTGTATAATATCAAACAGTTCTGCCTCACTTTTTTGCTGTGAAAGCATTAATTTGATCTTTCCTATTCATAAAATTTTCACTAAAAACCTTTGGAAAAGTAAATCTTTTTGAGACTATGTGCTGTCTTTGAACTGGTTGAGATGAGATGAAAAATTGAGTTGGATTAAAAGTTTTGAGCTGAAGATGGAAGGACAGACACCGATCTCAAAGTCTTTCTTTTGGAAACCAGAGGAAAATAAACATTTTCTGATAGTGTACTCAGAGTTATCTTCTGTATAGTGAAGGATGTTAAGTCAGATGATACTGTTCATGTCTTTAATGGCACTTAGTTTAGTGGTAAGTTGTGTACCATTTGAAAACTATGAAGTAGCCCCCATTGGACTGAAATTCTTGAAATAGACACTAAATCCCACTTTCTGTATAGGAACATGGCACACTTACCATAACTAGAAATAGCTGCAGATGCCTAAAGTAAGCAAAATAAAAACAGCATTGAATTTTTTTTTGACCTTAGTATTTGAGAGAGGATTAATATTACTCTGAGTGAAACAGAAGATAATTTATAATATTCTTGGCTCTTTAAAATTGCTTATTACAAATGACCACTAAAGGCTGTAATTCTGAAAACTGGGCTACCAATACCTAAATTCTTTTGAGGATTTGGTGTTTGAGACACGTCTCTGGATTGCTGTGTAAATATGTGGGCTGATTTATGAAACGGCATATAAAATCTCAGCATTCTAAATGTCAGAATGCAGTCACCTAGAGGCAGTGAACAAGAAGCCATCAGCTTAAACTGGAGTTATCTACTAGTACCTGTCAATTGAAGAAATAAAAAAAAAAAAAAAAAAAAAATGTAGTGAGGAAAAACAAGCAAAGAAGTTAGATGTGTTTTCTTTTCTCCTTTCCTCCTGTAGTGAAAATGTGTTGTTGAAATGACATGTGTTAATTGTAAACAGTCACTGTTTGTTGTAGGGGGGAAAAAAAAGAAACAAAAAGTAGAACACAAGGTATGTTTTGTATTATAAGAGTACCTGAAGGGTCTACCAAATATCACAATTTTATTGGTCTTTAATGTCCTTGCTGTGTCAGGTATAATGAGTCTGTGGTCTATGAGAAGCCTATATAGGAAAAAACAAACAAACACAAAAGAACATACACACAAAACCAAACTGGATATTTTTTGAATATGTGACAACAACAACAAAATTCTATATTGTGCTATGTTTCTAATCCTTAAATGAACACTGAGATGAAAAATCTGAGGTAGACAACTCAACAGTGCCAAAGGTGATAACTGAGCTGGGAAGTTTTAATGCAGTGTGATGCTTTCCCTACAATGCCATTGTTCTTCAAAAGCATTATTCAAGCAGTACTTCAAAACACCTCCTGTCCCAGCTTTAGACCATCTTTCTTCATTCTCTGGAGACGTTTTACTGAGAACTCACCTCACTCTTGATCTGAATTCGGTTGCTACTGTTATCAAAAAATATTATTATTAAAAAGAAAATGTTTAGTGACATTACCAAAATTAGTTTTAATAACATGCTTGCAATAAGATAATTGTTCTTTAATAGTTCTGTTGTGAAATGTGATGATTTATCTTGGAATAAATAGACTGCAGAATTTGGATTTCTCTGCATTAAATGTAGAGAAGCAAATGAACAGTTAATCATTAAGGGATAGTGACAAATTAAGAACTATAACGGTAACTTTCATAGATTAGATGAGCATGCAATAATTCTGAAGTCAATCAAAAGAAGTCAAATGACATTGCTAATTTTTTGAAGCAGTCTTCCATTTTCTATATTCTAGTATGAAAACTACAATATAGAAGAAAGAAGGAATACATTATTAGCATTACTAAAAAGTGTTTAAATATAGAAAAGCAATAAAATTTACTGAATGTCAGTCATTGTTGAGGGATTTTTTTGAAACAGCAAAAATCCCATGACTTGCTGTAGCTGAGCAAACCAAGCTACCAGGGCAACTATGAGAAGTTCCCACATCGCCCAATTGAGGAATTCAGAAAAATATTGTTACCAGTAGCTGGCTTCAAGGACAAGGTCTATGTGACTGCTAATCACCAGGGGGTTGTTTTCTTGTAGTTGTTTGAGTGCTTTTGACCAATAATCTTTTGTGAAACACTGTCTGCCCCTGTTAAGTTCACTATAAAATTAGGCTATTCGGGCAATAAAATGGAGCATGATCTGCCTCTACTGGTGTCTGTCGTGCTTTTGGCCGTGCTTCCTGCAACAAGTCATAGTATTACCTCATGACACTTGGTCTTTCTGTATACAACATGATTATATACAAAGAAAAGAAATGTTAATATTTGCTACCTAGTATTTAATGGAGACTATAAACCATTGTATTTAACCATTTAAAATATAAACAATTTATTATTATAGTATTTAACCATTAAAATATAAACCATTGTATAAACCATTTTCTTTAATCATTTCCTGAGACAATAGAAAATATGTGAGGTAGGATATTTTGACATACATGAATGCTAAATTGAGAAATTGTATTGTAGTTACGTTGCCCTGGCATAATATGATGCCCCAATTTTTATTGCTGATGCATGCAACTAGACCCTCTGAGTTCATCGATATGAATAAATTCTTCTGCATATCCCAAGACAAATAGGCTTGTATGTTTTATTCCTAATAAGAGAAGTGTCAGGTCTGACAAAGTTTTACCACATCTGATCGATATGTTATGCTTTCAGATCATCTAGACTGCTGCTTGGTACATCCTTTGCTGCTGAGTGCACCAAGTAAGACCAATACCTCCAGATCTGATAGCCCTTCACAACAAGACAAAGCCATATTTTCCCACGCAAAATTTCTTACAAAGTCCATCTATGTGTGAATAGCTTCCATTTCATGTCATATTTGTTTCAGGATGACTATATAGCACTACCTGTACTTTTGGGGGAAGAAAAAAAAGAGAGCTGTCAGTCTTTATTATGAGATGAAAATTTGCTTATGTCAAGGAATAAATCTTTGAAAATTCTTCAAATATTTCTTAGAATCTGAATGACTCTTTTGGGCAGTACTGATGCTTCAGTATTAGCAGCAGGTACTGAATTCAGGCAACATGAATGAACAACTTTGATGTTGGATGAATTTATCTGCAACTTAAATTTTCAGTGGTAGTTGCTGTAGTAATGATTGGAGCTATCAGTTTACAGAGTTTCCACCCTGAAAATGACAGCAAAGCTGCCTTTATTTTTTTTTTTCCAAATGTACTTTCCTGCTGTTATGTTTCTGTTAATAGGGAGAACATTATACCAGTGCACTTTACCAAACTGCAGTCCCTCTTTGGCTGATGGGCGCTAACAGCCAGCAACAAGACTATTACATATAATGTAGTCTATTTTTAAAAGAAAAACTTTCCTATACTGGTGAAGATAGAGAATTTCAACTAGATTTGTCGAGTAAAGGACTATTTGTAAACATTTATTTACTTATTTATTTATTAATATTTATTTATTTATTAAGTTTTCTTAGTAAAGACAATATAACCTGTCAAGGGTAGCTGAATTTTAAAAAACTTCCGGACAGGTGACATGACAAGTCTACCATGACAGTGTTTGTATTGAGATCTGTCTGTGGGTGGAATTACAATGGATGGTGTGTGTGAATACATGTTCTTGTAATACACTGATGCTTCTCAGTTTCTTGAATATGGATGAAATATGATGTTTCAGCTTTGTGCTTCTTAATGGGCTACTGAAAGCATATTCTTATTATTTTGTATCTGTTGGGGCATTTTCTTGCAAACTAATGCTTGAGAGTATGTTAACCCCAGTGGAGTTCGAATTTCTTATAATGGAGCTGATAGCTTATTCTAAAGCACTGATCATTGATTTCCAAGGCTGATGTTTTAGATTAGGAACCAAAGGAGAATAGGAACAATGATGGTAATTAAATCGTGACTAGAGGCATTTAAGAAATGCTAGAGAAAGGCAGTCAACTCTATAACCTGCCTGTCAAAAGTGAAAGAATGCAGATTCAAGTATAAGGTCTGGGGATTAAGTAATAGTAATGCAAATGACACAATTTTACCTTGTATCAATCAAGATTAATGGTGCCTGGCACATGTGTTTAATATTCACATTTGCTTATTTTACTATTTTAAATTAAGACACCAGAAGGAAACACTGACCAGTGACATTCATTCTTGGGATTATGGCAGAGATTTATTTCTCATTATAATTTAGAAATATTTATTGTCTTTTTAATTTATAAAACATATTAAAAAGTGCATTAGAAATCATGCACTGAGATATTTCAAAATGAATTTTATATGCATGCTTATGAAAAAATATAATTAGACCACCACTACCTATTACTACCTAGTTAATTATTGTAGTTAACTTTGTGTTAACTACACAAAGAAACCTCCTATGTAATTTAATATATCCATGAAAAAGTGCTAAGACATTTCAGTTTTTGTTAACACAAAAAACATTCCTATTGAGTGCATGTGGCTGAGTAAGACACATTTCAGGCTGTGAGGCTGAAAGAAAGACTGAATATCCTGAGTTGGAAGGGACCTGCAAGGATCATTGAGTTCAACTTCTGGTTTTCTGCGAAGCTGCACCAGCACAGAGAAGGACAGTCATTTCCCTTGACCAGCTAACCATGCTGTGCCTGATGCCCACCAGGATATAGTCAGCCCTTTTGGCTACCAGGGCACACTGGTGACTCAGATTCAGCTTGCCATCGACCAGAACCCCCAGATCCCTTTCTGTGGGGCTGCTCTCAATCTTCTTATCCCATAGTCTGTACGTATATCCATGGCTGCCCCATTCCAGGTACAGAATCTAGTACTTGCTCTTGTTGAACTTCATATTGTTGGTGATTGCCCAGCCCTCTAATTAGTCAAGATCTCTCTGCAAGGCCTCTATCCTCTTTACCCTCCACGTAGATGTAAGAGATCTCTCTACCCTCCACAGAGTCAACAGCTCCTCCAAATTTAATGTCATCTACAAACTTACTTAGTATGCATTCAAGTCCTGAATCCAAGCCATTTATGAAAATAATTGAAAACTGGCCCTAAAATGGAGCCCTGTGGAACCCCACTAGTGACTGACCACCAGCCTCACGTAACTCCATTTACTGTAATCCTTAGCTCAACCCATCACCCAATCGTTCAACCACTACATCATTTTTTTACTAGCTGTATATATAGAGAGCTATATATAGTTCCACTTGCTGAGGTGATCGGCTCTGGGGCAGACACTTTCTGCAGTGGAGCGGGGGATCGGGCCAGGCAGGGCTAATTTTTCCGGCATCAAGCCTACTTGAGGGAGCCGCCAGGACCCGGCAGCCCTCGTGAGGGAGGCTGATGAGGCGTAGGTGGAGCCAGCAGCGTCCCATCCCCAGCCATTCATAAGCTGCCTCTAGCGAGTGCGAGCGACCAGGGTGGGCAAACAGGGCGTGGCGTGTCAGAAGGCAGTGGCGCGGCAGTTAGTGTGGCAATTCGCGCAGGCAGGGCAAGCAGGAAGGGCAGAGCGCTCCCCAGTGCCCACACGAACACCTCCTGTAGCGACAGCCTCCTGTTAGCTAGGCTGCAACGGTCTCCACCAGGCACGGCGCGCTCTCCAGAAAGACGGTACACACCCAGACCAACTACCCATTCAAAAATGCAGCTGTCCAGGTCACTGGATGCAGGGAGTGTGTGAGCCTGTTGCTGCCATCGGTGGGAGGCAGAGACACCGTGTGTGTGAGGTGCGAGCAGGTGGATGACCTGGTCCGCGTGGTGGCAGAGCTCGAGGAGGTGGAGAGGTTGAGGGATATCAGGGAGTGCGAGCGGGAGATAGACTGGTGGAACAACTCCCTGCAGGGCCTCAAGAAGAGGTACTGGGGTGAGACACCCCAAATGGTGGTGGACCCCCTGCCCTGTCGCTGTCGGGCAGAGGGAGGGGACCTGGGAGTTGAAGAGGAATGGAAACAGGTCCCTGCTTGATATTGCAGGTGATGCCCTCCCCTTCCGGCCCTGCCTTCCCAGGTGCCCCTATGCAACAGGTTTGAGGCCCTGGAACTTGAGAGACCGGTGGGTGAGGAAAAGGTAGAAAGTGTACCCAGGAGGATGCCTAGGGCGAGGAAGTCGACTCCATGCCTCAGGACTGCCTCCACCAAGAAAGAAAGGTGATTGTTGTGGGAGACTCTTTTCTCAGGGGAACAGAGGGACCTATTTGTCGTCCTGACCCTACCTGTAGGGAAGTCTGCTGCCTCCCTGGGGCCAGGGTCAGGGACATTGCCAGAAAACTTCCCAGCCTGGTTTGCCCCTCTGACTATTATCCTCTTTTAATAGTCTAGGCGGGCAGTGATGACATTGGAGAGAGAAGCCTCAAGGCTATCAAATGGGACTTTAGGGGGCTGGGGCGATTAGTGGATGGAGCGGGAGTATAGGTGGTGTTTTTGTCTATCCCTATGGTGGCAGGGAGGGGTACTGATAGGACACGAAAGGCCCACCTGATAAACACGTGGCTCAGAGGCTGGTGCCAGCACAGAAATCTTGTTTTTTTTGACCATGGGGTGCTTTACTCGGCACCTGACCTGATGGCCGCAGAAGGGTCAATATCTCTAAGGGGAAAATAGATCCTGGGCCAGGAGTGGCGGGGATCATTGAGAGGGCTTTGAGGGGGATGGGGCTGAAACAAGGCTTTTTGGAGCTGTGCCAGGGGAAACAATGGCAAGGCCGGAGGATAAGGCAATGGCCCAGCTGAAGTGCATCTATACCAATGCACGCAGCATGTGTAACAAACAGGAGGAGCTGGAAGCCATTGTGCAGCAGGCAGGCTACGACTTGGTTGCCATCACGGAGATGTGGTGGGACCACTCTCATGACTGGAGTGCTGCAATGACTGGCTATAAGCTCTTCAGAAGGGACAGGCAGCACAGAAGGGGTGGTGGTGTGGCTCTTTATATTAGAGAATCTTTTGACGTTGTAGAACTCGAGGCTGGGAATGACAAAGTTGAGTCCCTATGGGTTAGGATCGGCGGGAAGGCCAACAAGGCTAGCGTCCTGGTCGGGGTCTGTTATATACCGCTGAACCAGGATGAAGAGACGGATGAGGAGTTCTACAGGCAGCTGACAGAAGTTGTGAAATCGTCAGTGCTTGTTCTCGTGGGGGACTTCAACTTCCCTGACATATCCTGGAAGCACAACACAGCCCAGAGAAAGCAGTCTAGGAGGTTTCTGGAGAGCGTGGAAGATAGCTTCCTGATGCAGCTGGTTAGTGAGCCTACCCGGGGAGGTGCCCTGCTAGACCTTCTGTTCACAAACAGAGGACTGGTGGGAGATGTGATTGTTGGAAGCTGTCTTGGGCAGAGTGACCACAGAATTGTGGAGTTCTCTATTCTTGGCGAGGCCAGGAAGGGGACCAGTAAAACTGCTGTATTGGACTTCCGGAGGGCTGACTTTGAGCTGCTCAAGACACTGGTTGGTAGAGTCCCTTGGGAAGCGGTTCTGAAGGGCTGAGGAGTCCAGGAAGGCTGGGCGCTCTTCAAGAAGGAAATCTTAATGGCGCAGGAGCAGTCTGTCCCCATGTGCCCAAAGACGAGCTGGCGTGGAAGAAGACTGGCCTGGCTCAACAGAGAGTTGCAGCTTGAGCTTAGGAGAAAAAGAGGGTTTATAATCTTTGGAAAAAAGGGTGGGCCACTCAGGAGGACTATAAGGATGTTACGAGGCTGTGCAGGGACAAAATTAGAAAGGCCAAAGCTCATCTAGAGCTCAATCTGGCTACTGCCGTTAAAGACAATGAAAAATCTTTTTACAAATACATCAACGCAAAATGGAGGACTAAGGAGAATCTCCATCCTTTACTGGATGTGGGGGGAAACCTTGTTAAAAAAGATGAGGAAAAGATGGAGGTGCTTAATGCCTTCTTTGCCTCAGTCTTTAGCGGCAATACCGGTTGTTCTCTGGATACCCAGTACCCTGAGCTGGTGGAAGGGGATGGGGAGCAGAATGTGATCCTCACTATCCACGAAGAAATGTTTGGCGACCTGCTACGGCACTTGGATGTGCGCAAGTCGATGGGGCCAGATGGGATCCACCTGAGCGTATTGAGAGAACTGGTGGAGGAGCTGGCCAAGCTGCAACATTTATCAGCAGTCCTGGCTATCAGGGGAGGTCCCAGTTGACTGGAGGCTAGCAAACGTGATGCCCATCTACAAGAAGGGCCAGAGGTCAGACCCGGGGAACTATAGGCCTGTCAGTTTGACCTCAGTGCCAGGGAAGCTCATGGAGCAGATCCTCCTGAGAGTCATCACGCGGCACTTACAGGGCAAGCAGGCGATCAGGCCCAGTCAGCATGGGTTTCTGAAAGGCAGGTCCTGCTTGATGAACCTGATCTCCTTCTATGACAAAGTGACGCGCTTGGTGGATGAGGGAAAGGCTGTGGATGTGGTCTACCTTGACTTCAGCAAGGCTTTTGACACCGTTTCCCACAGCATTCTCCTCAAGAAACTGGCTGCTCATGTCTTGGACTGGCACACGCTTCGTTGGGTTAGAAACTGGCTGGATAGCTGGGCCCAAAGAGCTGTGGTGAATGGAGACAAATCCAGCTGGAGGCCAGTCACTAGTGGCATTCCCCAGGGCTCGGTGCTGGGGCCAGTCCTCTTTAATATCTTCATCGATGATCTGGATGAGGGGATCGAGTGCACCCTCAGTAAGTTCACAGATGACACCAAGTTAGGTGAGTGTGTCGATCTGCTCAAGGGTAGGAAGGCTCTGCAGGAGGATCCGGATAGGCTGGACCAATGGGCTGAGGTCAGCTGCATGAAGTTCAACAAGGCCAAGTGCCGGGTCCTGCACCTGGGGCGCAATAACCCCAAGCAGAGCTACAGGCTGGCAGAGGAATGGTTGGAAAGCTGCCTGGCGGAGAAGGACCTGGGAGTGATGGTTGATAGTTGGCTGAATATGAGCAAGCAGTGTGCTCAGGTGGCCAAGGCCAATGGCATCCTGGCTTGTATAAGAAGCAGTGTGGCCAGCAGGGCTAGGGAAGTGATCGTCCCCCTGTACTCGGCTCTGGTGAGGCCGCACCTCGAGTACTGTGTTCAGTTTTGGGCCCCTCACTACAAGAAGGATATCGAGGTGCTTGAGCGAGTCCAGAGAAGGGCGACGAAGCTGGTGAGGGGTCTGGAGAACAAGTCTTATGAGGGAGCTGGGCTTGTTCAGCCTGGAGAAGAGGAGGCTCAGGGGCGACCTTATTGCTCTCTATAGGTACATAAAGGAGGCAGTAGCAAGGTGGCGATTGGTCTATTCTCCCACGTACCTGGTGACAGGACGAGGGGGAATGGGCTAAAGTTTCACCAGGGGAGTTTTAGGTTGGATATGAGGAAGAACTTCTTTACTGAAAGGGTTGTTAGGCATTGGAATAGGCTGCATGGGGAAGTGGTGGAGTCACCATCCCTGGAGGTCTTTAAAAGATGTTTAGATGTAGAGCTTAGTGATATGGTTTAGTGGAGGACTTAGTGTTAGGTCAGAGGTTGGACTCGATGATCTTGGAGGTCTCTTCCAACCTAGAAATTCTGTGATTCTGAGAACATAAATCAGTAAGGATTTGTATTTCCTCTTCAGTTAAAGAAGTGGCTGTTCACTTGCAATCTACCACACCTGCTGTAGCTGTCCACCTGAGAGGAATATTATGCACACTTATGTTACTTTTTAAATAAATAAATACCACCCTCTGTGCTGGTCCCCTGAAGAGCACTACTATATCATAGCCTGGGTAAAGCTTTCCAAATGCTGACCTGCTTTCTGGGTAGTCAAAGCTAGGTGTAGATTGGGGTTACTGTTGAATGGGCATGAAAGAGATTATTTTGGGTTGCTCTGTTATGAAATTTTTTTGCTAATATGACTAAAAATAGGTAGAGCATAAAACAAGCATTTCTGACAGTGGAGCTAACTACTGACTGAATGTGTAGGATTTTTTTTTTTTTTTTTTAATGAGACTGAGAAATATAAACTGGATATGACACATAAATAGGTACGTACATCTGTCCTGACAGGGAGTTCAAGAAACGTCATCATGAAGTTTTATGGCTCATTTCCATTCAGTTACTGTGATTGACACAAAATAAAAAAGCTTTTTTGACTCATGAGATCATTTCTCATTTTGACAATGAAAACATGTCTAGAGGAGGGCCACAAAAATAATCAGAGGGCTGGAGCACCTCTCCTATGAAGACGGGCTGAGGGAGATGGGGTTGTCCAGCCTGGAGAAGAGATGACTCTGGGGAGACCTTATAGTGGTCTTCCAGTACCTAAAGGGGGCTAGAGAAAATCTGGGAAGGGACTTTTCATTAAGTGGTGTAGCAATAGGAGAAGGAGTAATAGCTTTAAACTAGATTTAAAGTTATTACTCCTTACTAAATTTAAACTGTTTTTAAATTTGGTATCTTTTTGGGGGGAGAGAAGGAGGGGATAATCAATTGGTTTATTGTTGTAAATGCTCTCTGACTGTATGCTGAAGATATCTACTAACCAGGCATATTCTATTTTAGATAGATTAGTCTGATTAAGACAATGAACTCTGTGTGTGCCTGGGACATCGGTAAACTGCAATTTTAATTATGTTTCCAAAAGGAGAGGAAAAATATTATTTAGGCTGCTTTGGCTTACACAGGTATATATTTTGCAGTACCATTAGATAGTCTCTCAAAAAAAAGTAGCTTAAGTCCATTATCCCTAAGGTCTCCCAGTAGATGGTGAATTTAGCCATGCAATTCTATTATTCTGAGGGCTCACAGAATCACAGAATTTCTAGGTTGGAAGAGACCTTTAGATCATTGAGTCCAACCTCTGACCTAACACTAACAAGTCCTCCACTAAACCATATCACTAAGCTCTACATCTAAACGTCTTTTAAAGACCTTCAGGGATGGTGACTCCACCACTTCCTGGGCAGCCTATTCCAATGCCTTTCGGCTGAGTGACTAAATCCAGTGTAACCAAGAAATTAACATTGTTACACTGATTTGTCATCATCACTGTCTATTAATCCATTCTTTAACCCCAGACCTAGTGACAAATAAAGTATTCCAGCAAGTGCAGCAGTTTAAGTTCCAGTTAAATCACGTTCAGCATTTTAAACTCAATTATTATCATAAAATCAATTGTAAAATTTCTTTGTACTATGAAGTAAGGAAAAAATTATAACCTGTAGTAAGTGCTTTTTTTTTTTTTTTAATGCTGTTATATAACTTATGGTATGCTATTGTATGTATTTAAAGCAAAGCAGAAGATTATTATGGTCAACTATATTAGTCTAAAAGTAGAGTGTATTGAAATGAACAGACTTAGAAATATATTTCTTTTTAATGTGTACAGTTAGTTATCATAAAAGATGAAACTTTTCAAGGTTTAAAAAAAAAAAAAAGACTTGTGGAGTAACAGTACAAGAGAAGCCTAAAAAATTTAACAAGCTGTATCTGGATGAGGACGTTTATATTAATTACAAAGAGGAACTCTGGAATTTGAGCATCTGGGATCCAGTTACTAGCTGATGTTTTTTGCATAGTTCTTCATGTAAGACTCTGCAAATAATAAAATATGTAGTTAATCCTTAACCCTTAATGAATTCCCCCACAGGAAAAAATTCATATTCCAAGAGATCCGTAGCCTACTTATTTATAGTGACATGACTAGAACCCTTCATATTATAACCTATGCTTGAGTGAAAACCTGACAGTTTTGTGCATTTCTAGAGTATGTTAGACATATTCTATGCCAGTATGTTGTATTACAGAGGAAAGGAAATTCCCACTGCAACCATCTGGAGGTAATATTTTTAAACATTTCATTAGATGGTTGATATATTAGCAGGACAAAAGAGTTTTGCCTATCAAAAGATTATGCATACTCAGAAATGTGGAAGATGCAAATCAGCAAGAGAGATTTTATTTAGAGAAGCAAAGGAGGAAAATCTATCTTTTGCATATTTGTGCCTATCACTGACAAATAATTTTAAATGTTTTATATATGCGGGTCTCAGAGTGACTGGATCATTACCAACAAGAGCCTCATGTACCTTCCTGCAAGGGAAATTAACTGAAACTTCAACCTGCTAAAGTCAGCAGTCAGTTGAAATAACAGAGCTTGACAGTGACTGGAGGTGGCATTTTTCTAGGCTCCTGACAGCTGAGGTATATCTAAATTGCCAGAGAGAAAAAGCATTTATAGCCGGCAACCTAAAATCTGTGTTAGATTTATTTTCTTTCTGATAACTCTTTCCCAAGCACTTTAAGGTCAAAATGCTTTTCGTACTGTGCACCTTATAGAACTTGGTTCTTTCAATGAATTCATCCAGTTTGAGGGAGTTGTAGAGAAAGGTGTGTGTATCTAGGCTTTGACATAGTCCTTTGCTTCAGAAAAGGATTCCCAGGCTTCTGTCAAATGCTCTTTTGCAACTTTGCAACTGTTATGTACATATATATGTGACTGAGTATATAATGTTAATAACTATATAGTTTATCATTTAAAGCTGTTATTTTGATGTCTCCTTGTCATAAGTTAGATACTGGATCGTACTTGAATATCTGAAATAGTCATCTGTTGAACAAAAAGGATTCTTGATTTTGAAGACTGTCTTTTCTCTGATTAACTGGCTAAACGAAGGGGTGGAGAAATTCCAAGGCACCAGTCATGAAAGATGTGACCCTATTGATCTTGGACATTTCTTTCCTTGTTATAAACTTCCAATCTCCCTTATGCATTGTGCCATCATTATCACTCCCATGCTGCACTTGCTATGTGCTTCTAACATGATGACTTTGATTGCCAGTTGTACCCTTCTTAGTGTAAGCTCTTCAACTTGCAAGTCTTTAGTTTAAAACAATGATCCTTTAAACAGTCTAGAAGTGCTATCAGAGTTTTGGGAATAGAAATGAAGATTTTTATAGCACACTCTTTTACCAGGGAAATTTATTTATGGACAAGCAGTTCTCTAATTGGAGACATGTGAGTGTCACAAATTAAGAATTCTTTAGGTATGTATTCTGTTGTTAATTTAAGTACCTCCTTTCACCCTCTTCCTTTGAATCAATTATTTAAAAAGCACTTGATTTGACATCATGAAAGTATAATGTTTTGATAATGAACCATTAGATTTATTGAAATATTGAAATAATTGTTTAAAAAGGTAATGAATGCCTAATTTGGAAACTCCCCATGAAGATTAGTTAATGGAACTGCCATAATGTGAGTTTTGTTTTCTTTATTAACTCTGAAATAATCCCTGGTTTTCTTAGTTCTGAATATATATTTTTCATTAATAGTATTTATGACACAGCCAATTTAACTTTTTTTTTTTTTTTTTTTTTTTTTTTTTTTAATAATTTTAATGTCTTTATTTATTACGTGATTTGTATATCTGAACATGTGTTTAAGGATTCATTCCAAAGTCAGTGGTGGCAACGACTTATTTTAATCTTGGTGATATGAACTGATTTCAGTGGAAATTATGTGTCAAAAGGTCTTTGAAGATCTGGAAATAAATTACTTGTGGATAATTCTGCGGACTAGAATTAAGTCATCTGTTTCCTTAAATGAAGTAAGTAATTATGTGTTTTTGTAGATCCAGTCAGTAGAACTTAGATTTGATGATGAACTTTTCTGGAGTGTTTGGTCAAGAATTTATGCATGAATGAGTGAATTTAAACAAAGAATTTTTGACAGAGCTCATCCTTCTCTCTTCTAGTGTTATCAAATAGTCTTCCACTTCTGTCCATGACAAAGAGTTATTCACTCTTTGTACTTAGCCTAGGTATTGATCAATGAAACATTCAAAGAAAAATTTTTGTTCATATAAATAAAAATCCTCAGAACACTCCTATTTTTAATGAAAAATTTACAGAACACTTAAAGACTAGGGATTACTAGCTTAGCTAAAGAATGAATGTGCATAAGCTACAACACAAAATAAAATCAGAACCTGTAATGTTTTTGCTAGTGCATATTTTTCAGCGTGATAAACTTTTCTTTATTCCTTTATCATTTTGAAGTGGGAGAGAGCTGGACCTGACATTTCATCCAAGATCTTAATCTTTTTCTTGCTTTATTAGATCTGTTCCCTTACTGAAAATACTATAAATGAAAATGTTATAATTAATTCCTTATATAGAACAAGAAGTTTAATTTATTAGACTTGTTCCAGGATTTTTTTTTTTTTCACATTTAAATTAATATTTTCCCTAGCAAGTTTTATTATTTCTTAGAGGAATATAGGATCAGAAAGTACTTCTCAGGTCACTGAATTCAGTCATCTGTTACTGAAGAATCTTTTCATAAACTTGTTGAGCTCCCCTGACACTGTGCTCACTCATGAAAAAACAAACATTTGTTTCCACAGATTGTTACAGAACCCCTCTGGTCTCATGCACAGTTATCAACTTCTGATTTTGTCAAGGTTGCTTTATACAATTTTTTATGGACAGAGTTCACCGAAAATGTCCTTTGGTTTAAATAACACATTGCTTACCAGTTACTCCTTGCAATAATAATGAAAATGAGTTTGTTCAATTCAGTGCACATTGCTTTGGAGAAGAGAGGAAGGGGGTAGGTGGGTGGAAAATAGTTTAAAATTAAGCTTTCTGGTGTCATGCTTTTCTGAAATTAGAGTCACAGTGATCAACACTTTGATGGTAAGTCCATAATTTGAAAATGCACATTCAGGAGATGAGAGACCAATCCTAGAGTTTTCTGCTGGATCTGTACTGCCCTGGTTGAAGGAAGCCCCATTACAGGGAGCACAGAAGACAGAAAGAAGAGAGGCAGTCTTGTGGGTTGTAAGGGAAATGAGAGAAATAAGCAGCAGTGAAGTAGCTAATCCACTTTGAAGTTTTAAATTGGGCTCTTACACCAATTAAACACTTAAACAAATATTCTTTCTCTCAGCCTTCAAGTCCTTATTCACCTTTTGTGTTGGATGGCATTTCTGTTTCTCTCAAATCTCTCTAAGGTGATGGAATCACATAATATATTCCACAGCAAAATGCATTGTCATCTTAAATTATGATATCACTAAAATACAGTCTGCTCTTCTGAACCTTACATGCTTAGATGCTTTCTGCTTTCTGAAATTAACAGCAGTTTGTAGATAGCTTGGTGTACTGGCAAAGATTCTTTTTAAAACAACTCACTCCAAGTGCTAAAGAAAGTACTTGTGCTGAAGATGTGCATGGAGACCAAAACATGAAAAACACCATCTGTGACCTAAACTGCATCTGTTGGTTGGCCACTAAAAGTGGAGGAAGGTTTTGATTTACTAGCCAGACAGTTTTCTCAATTTTCTTGTCAGGAAATATCTTTTAAACTGCAATACAGTTATGACAGCTTGGATAACAGCATTTAGCTATATTCCAGCAGCTTTTAGATTTTACATGCTGTATGCCTAGGCCTGTCAGAGAGACCTGTGCCAGACACAACACTTCTAAAGTATTTTTTTTCTTGCACTTGCCGAATGTGATGTCATCTAGTCACTCAGGATAAGAACTAGTCATCTAGTGATGTCATCTAGTCACTCAGGATAAGAACTTTAGAGTTTTTTCCCCACAGATGTGGTCTTTGAAGTCCCTTCAATATTAATAATCACTGAACTAATGGTTCTTCATCGCTGTTATTTACAACAACAACAAAAGAGTAGTTTGAAAAGGAATCATACAATAAGTACATCAGTAGTACATATGTATTGACAGATTTTGAAAGATGGATAAGCAAGTTTTCTGCATTTTTTTTTAATAAGCTTAGTATATTTTAATAACAGCATATATTTGCTAATAGATCTTAAAATACTGAGTTGATAAGTAAATGATGCTCTCTGGTTACCTTAATGAACAGTAGATACATATGTGGCTCTACTTGTAACACCTGATTTGCAGATGGTTAATTGTTTTTTTTTAATATATATATATTAATAAAATGAGAACAATTTCAATATAATAACCAATTCCTATGAACTTTATCATAAATGTTTATTTACATTCTTTTTATATTCACTCATATGCTTGTATATGGAAAGATACAGTTTAGCGCGTGGACTGCTTCTGTCTTATCACTTCATGTTGCACTTGAGACGTTGAATTTATATTGGCAGGATGATATGAGTCTCAACAGCAATGACTCATCATCTTCCTGCTGATTCTTTTTCTAGAGATGTGTATGAGTTTCATGATAAATTAAGTGGATAAAATTTGTAACACTGCTGTAAAGTGTATTTTCCATTGATATAAGTAACTTTGTTGGCCCAAATGTCAGGTGAATTTTTATGTGAAATCCTCAGTTTGTATAGAACTAGTTGTGGTGTTGTACCAAGTAATGACTGCCATGTAGTAGGCATAGTAATTTGTCACACAGGAGATCTTTGCACAAGAAAATAATATATATATTTTTCAAGATATCAAATCAAGTGTGTTTCCTGTACAGGTCTGTTTTATACTTTAATTTATTTAGATTTTTGATTTTATTTAGATTTATTTAGATTTAATTTATTTAGATTTTTAGGCTTGTATTCATCATACCTACCATAAGCAGTCCAGAAGTCAGGCATTTATTCTAGGCTTGTCATTTAAACTCCATTTAGTCTAAGCTATCTTCCATAGTCAACTCCACTGAAGAATATGTTGGTCTCACTTGGCTTGAACATTTACCTTAACCTGGAAAGATGAATTACATTACAAAATCATTTTTCTGGCCATTTAATAGATAAAATCTTGGATGACCTTGTATTTCTTAATTTGCAATCTAGTTCATACTGAATATAAATACAAATGGATTCCTGCTCTGTTGACAGGTAAGCATATAGAACATTAAGGTTATAGCTATTTTTATAGATTTTACCGATTATTATTGAAAAACAATCTGTTTTTGATGAAAAAATGTGTTACCTGTAGTATAAGATTTCATGTATTTTATATACCTTTTAGATTTTGAATAGACCAAGTGTAAAACTGGATGTAATTTTGGATATTTTCATGACTTTACTTGCTACAAGAGAAGCTACCAGTATCCTTTAATAAAGTTTCGCAGAATCACAGAATCATCTAGGTTGGAAGAGACCTCCAAGATCACCTAGTCCAACCTCTGACCTAACACTAACAAGTCCTCCACTAAACCATATCACTAAGCTCTACATCTAAACATCTTTTAAAGACCTCCAGGGATGGTGACTCCACCACTTCCCCATGCAGCCTATTCCAATGCCTAACAACCCTTTTGGTAAAGAAGTTCTTCCTAATATCCAACCTAAACCTCCCTTGGTGCAACTTTAGTCCATTCCCCCTCGTCCTGTCACCAGGTACGTGGGAGAATAGACCAATCGCCACCTTGCTACTGCCTCCTTTATGTACCTATAGAGAGCAATAAGGTCGCCCCTGAGCCTCCTCTTCTCCAGGCTGAACAAGCCCAGCTCCCTCATAAGACTTGTTCTCCAGACCCCTCACCAGCTTCGTCGCCCTTCTCTGGACTCGCTCAAGCACCTCGATATCCTTCTTGTAGTGAGGGGCCCAAAACTGAACACAGTACTCGAGGTGCGGCCTCACCAGAGCCGAGTACAGGGGGACGATCACTTCCCTAGCCCTGCTGGCCACACTGCTTCTTATACAAGCCAGGATGCCATTGGCCTTGGCCACCTGAGCACACTGCTTGCTCATATTCAGCCAACTATCAACCATCACTCCCAGGTCCTTCTCCGCCAGGCAGCTTTCCAACCATTCCTCTGCCAGCCTGTAGCTCTGCTTGGGGTTATTGCGCCCCAGGTGCAGGACCCGGCACTTGGCCTTGTTGAACTTCATGCAGCTGACCTCAGCCCATTGGTCCAGCCTATCCGGATCCTCCTGCAGAGCCTTCCTACCCTTGAGCAGATCGACACACTCACCTAACTTGGTGTCATCTGTGAACTTACTGAGGGTGCACTCGATCCCCTCATCCAGATCATCGATGAAGATATTAAAGAGGACTGGCCCCAGCACCGAGCCCTGGGGAATGCCACTAGTGACTGGCCTCCAGCTGGATTTGTCTCCATTCACCACAGCTCTTTGGGCCCAGCTATCCAGCCAGTTTCTAACCCAACGAAGCGTGTGCCAGTCCAAGACATGAGCAGCCAGTTTCTTGAGGAGAATGCTGTGGGAAACGGTGTCAAAAGCCTTGCTGAAGTCAAGGTAGACCACATCCACAGCCTTTCCCTCATCCACCAAGCGCGTCACTTTGTCATAGAAGGAGATCAGGTTCATCAAGCAGGACCTGCCTTTCAGAAACCCATGCTGACTGGGCCTGATCGCCTGCTTGCCCTGTAAGTGCCGCGTGATGACTCTCAGGAGGATCTGCTCCATGAGCTTCCCTGGCACTGAGGTCAAACTGACAGGCCTATAGTTCCCCGGGTCTGACCTCTGGCCCTTCTTGTAGATGGGCATCACGTTTGCTAGCCTCCAGTCAACTGGGACCTCCCCTGATAGCCAGGACTGCTGATAAATGTTGCAGCTTGGCCAGCTCCTCCACCAGTTCTCTCAATACGCTCAGGTGGATCCCATCTGGCCCCATCGACTTGCGCACATCCAAGTGCCGTAGCAGGTCGCCAAACATTTCTTCGTGGATAGTGAGGATCACATTCTGCTCCCCATCCCCTTCCGCCAGCTCAGGGTACTGGGTATCCAGAGAACAAACAAACAAACAAACAAACAAAAACCCAGAAGAAAATTTGTTGGTTTCACTAAGTAAAAAATCATTAGTATTTATATCTTATTCCATCCTACAGATGGAATAACTGCATTTGTTCGACCTTCTGATGTGCAAGGCTAACATCATTCCTTGTACCTCCAATAACTTGGTCAGCACCATCAGCAATGTCATAACATTTGAAGGTTCTTACATTTCTCTGCTTGAATTATTTTTGTAGTGGTTTGGACTCTCTGGTGTGTCCAGTTCAATCAGACAACAGTATATTCCCAGGAAAATTGTTTTATTATACTTTTTCAAAAATGTCAGGCAGGCGGGGCAGGAGGCCGGCGTGGCTGACCAGGAACATTCTAATGGAGATTAGGTGGAAACAGAGAGTGTTTCGCTACTGGAAGGAGGGCCAGGTGTCATAGAAAGAATACAGGGATGCTGTTCGTGTTTGTAGGGAGAAAGTTCGTGTGGCCAAAGCACACCTAGAGTTGAAGCTGGCTGTGTCTGTGAGAGAAAATAAAAAGGTTTTTTTTAGATATGTGAATGGAAAAAGGAGAACTAAAGAATACACAAGACCGCTCCTTGATAGGGAAAGTCTCCTCACAGACAATGACATAGGCAAAGCAGAGACGCTTAACACCTTCTTTGCCTCTCTCTTTAATGCCAATGATGGGCTTTGGGACCCAGGGTGCCCTGAGCTGGAGGACCGGGACGGTGGGGATGACAAACTCCCAACCGACCCTGAACGTGTGCGGGATTTGCTACTCCACCTGGATCCCTACAAGTCCATGGGTCCGGATGGGATTCATCCCCGGGTGCTGAAAGAGCTGGCGGACGTCATCGTGGAACCTCTCTCAATTATTTTTCAATGATCCTGGGAATTTGGAGAGGTCCCAGTAGACTGGAAGCTGGCAAATGTTGTGCCGATTTTCAAGAAGGGTCAGAAAGAAGACCCTAGCAATTACAGGCCTGTCAGTCTCATGTCAGTGCCTGGTAAAATCATGGAGAAGATGGTTCTCGAACTTATTGAGGCGCACCTGGGGGACAAAGCAGTCATTGGTCCCAGCCAGCATGGGTTTGTGAAGGGTAGGTCCTGCCTAACTAACCTGATTTCCTTTTATGATAAGATCACCTGTATGGTGGACCAAGGGAAACCAGCTGATGTGATTTTTTTGGACTTTAGCAAGGCTTTTGACACGGTTTCCCATAGGATCCTACTGGACAAAATGTCCACCATACAGCTAAATAAAAACATCATACGATGGGTGAGCAATTGGCTAACGGGCAGGGCCCAAAGGGTTATGGTAAATGGGGCTGCGTCAGGCTGGCAGGCGGTCACCAGTGGGGTCCCTCAAGGCTCCATTTTAGGGCCGGTACTTTTCAATATTTTTATAAACGATCTGGATGTAGGAATAGAAGGTATTTTGAGCAAGTTTGCTGATGACACCAAACTTGGAGGAGTTGTGGACTCGAATGAGGGTGGAAAGGCCTTGCAGAGGGATCTGGATAGGTTGGAGAGCTGGGCGATCACCAACCGCATGAAGTTCAATAAGAGCAAGTGCCGGGTCCTGCACCTGGGATGGGGAAACCCTGGCTGCACGTACAGACTGGGCGATGAGACGCTGGAGAGCAGCCTAGAAGAGAGGGATCTGGGGGTCGTGGTAGACAGCAAGTTGAATATGAGCCAGCAGTGTGCCCTGGCAGCCAGGAGGGCCAACCGTGTCCTGGGGTGCATCAAGCACGGCATCGCTAGTAGGTCAAGGGAGGTGATTGTCCCGCTCTACTCTGCGCTGGTGTGGCCTCACCTCGAGTACTGTGTGCAGTTCTGGGCACCACAGTATAAAAAGGACATGAAACTGTTGGAGAGTGTCCAGAGGAGGGCTACAAAGATGGTGAAAGGCCTGGAGGGGAAGACATACGAAGAACGGCTGAGGTCACTGGGCCTGTTCAGCCTGGAGAAGAGGAGGCTGAGGGGAGACCTCATCACAGTCTACAACTTCCTCGTAAGGGGGTGTCGAGAGGCAGGAGACCTTTTCTCCATTAACCCCAGTGACAGGACCCACGGGAACGGGGTTAAGCTGAGGCAGGGGAAATTTAGGCTTGACATCAGGAGGGGGTTCTTCACAGAGAGGGTGGTTGCACACTGGAACAGGCTCCCCAGGGAAGTGGTCACTGCACCGAGCCTGTCTGAATTTAAGAAGAGATTGGACTGTGCACTTAGTCACATGGTCTGAACTGTTGGGTAGACCTGTGCGGTGTCAAGAGTTGGACTTGATGATCCTTAAGGGTCCCTTCCAACTCAGGATATTCTATGATTCTATGATTCTATGATAATTTCCAACAGATCGTTGTTTAGGGATTTCCTGAGCAAATTTCTCAGGTACTTTTCTGAACCGAGTAATCTTTTGCCATCCACACAGGTTCTGTGGCCAGGAGTTAGCTTAACTATGTATTGTGTAATGTGCCACCTCACTTTTTCTTTTTGCCTCAGAAATTTTTGTTGTTTCATTTCTATAATTTCCAATTTCTTTGTTGGAAGAGACAGTGATGCTGTTTGCTCTTCATGATTTTATGTATCTCAGTCTTAGTCCCCTTAGCTCTTTTTCTACCTGAAGAGACCTATTCTGTTCAGTTGTTTGTCTTACAGGAGCTGTTCCATATCTCTGATCATTCTTGTTGTCTCTACCCAAACACCTTCCATTCTGAGTACATCTGCTTGGGACTAGACAGGACATGCTTCATGCATCATGTTTAAATGAGGGTGGGCTGTGGACTGATTTAGTAACCTGAGCATGTTTCATAATATTGCAATCTTTCTTATTTTTTAATGTGATTCACTTTTGATCACTACTGAGCACTGAACTGACGCTTTATTAGTGCTATCAATATTACCTCAAAATCTTATTTTTGAGTGGTTATACCTCTTTATTTATAAATTTAGGACTGCTTTTATCATGCTTAGTTTTAAACTTATCTGCATTGAATTTGATCCTAAATTTAACACCCAGTCTGCCAAAGCTGTAGAGTCCTCTTCAGGTTTTTCACATTTAACATTTGACTTATCTGTTTCAAATAACTTCACTGACACTCATTTTTACTTCATAGTTCATCATTTCTTCAGTTCCTCCATTAATGGGCTGAACAGCAGTCGTGACCTTTTACCTTTCTTCTTTTGCCTGGATCATGGTAGGTGACTATTTTCTTCTGCCATACTTAAATCACATACTGTGATTTATGCAAGCATAAACAAGAGTATTTTTTTTTTCTCCAGTATTTTAATGTCTATCTTAGATGTTCTTGCTAGCAAAGCTACTAAGTCATTGTCTGTGCTTATGATGTCTACTCAAGTTCAGTTTGGAGTAAATTTAGTAAAGTTTGAACTGTACTACCGAAGAAATTCCACATGTAATGTAAATCTTTTAGTGGAGAATTAAGGAATTTACTTTGCAAAGGACATGATAGACATAATCTACACTTCTTTCTTCTGTCCATAGATCAGACAGCATACTGAGTTCCTAGTTGTTATCATCTGCTTCCATGTGTCCTTTTTTCCTTTTTGTTACTAAGGCATATTACTTTGTTACTTTAATTTAAAAAAAAAATTAATTAAATCACAGAATTCTGGATTTCAAAAAATGTATAGGTGACATTTAATATATCTTGAGTTTTTATCACTAGTAAATAAAAGAAAAAAATACTTTTTTTTCCCCTAGAGAAAATCCAAAAGAACCACTCAGGGAAAAAGTACTCTTTGAAGAAACATAATGAAGTATTTCTAGCTTTTTAATAAATGTTTTGACATTTTTCTGTAGTAGAAAAATATGATGTTTTTGTTCATGGTACTTTTACTGATTAACTGTTCTGTGATGCTTTAGTCCTCTGGTGCTTTTTTCCTGAGAGCTGCAGATGATTGTGGTTGTCTCTAGTATTTGCTTTCCAGATTCACACTGTAATATGTGCATCTTTTCTCAGACTCCCACAAAAGGGTCTTGTGATTTACAGTTTACATCTACTATCTGCCATTTGAGAAGTCTAAGCAAATGTGCTTAAACAGATAACCTTTGCACAAAGTTTTGGAACATATCTTTTCTTGTACGTAATAGGATAAACAGAAAAGATTTCAGTCACTGGAAAAATACATATTCTGAAAGAGAAATACATTGTTATCAAGATCCCATTTTTTAGAAGATCACAGATATTCACTCATTTTGAAGATGACAGACAAGGTGTTGCTTGTCTTCACTCACCTCAGTTGGCCTTGTATCTATATTATAGTCTCTTCTACAAAAGGAAGTTCAACCATATCTTTTTGTAAGCTGTTCTGGTGTCTATTCAATCTTTTCCCAGGGGAACCCTGATGCAACTTTTTTCAGGCTCTCCTCAGACCTTTTTTTGCAGCCTCTTTCTCACATTGTAATATTGCTGTCAACTTTCCCCTATTTAAATTCCAAACAGCTTTCTAAAAAGAAACTTGTTTAAGTTGGTTTGCCAAGATTTGATTTAACCATTTGTCTTTAGTTGTATGTTAAGCTTCCATAGTAGACTGTTATCCTTAGACCGACATATACAAATGAAAACCGGAAAGCCAAGTGAAGAGAAAGTACCTTGTAAGAAACACTTCTGATGTTTCAAATCAGCCAGAAACTGTAAGCTGTTATAGTGAGATACCTCAGATCATCATGCCTCCAAACAGCTGTGCTTTCTTCAGCTCAACAGGGATTTTCCAGCAGTTCATAACAATCAAGTTTTAGACTGAAGCCTTACCTTCTTGAACCTATTGTATTTATTGGGAAGGTGATAAAGGCTTTCTGATTCATTCAAGCTTAATTTGGGGTGGTTGTGGTGGGATTTTTCCACTATTTATTATTATTATTATTTTTTTCCTTTAACCTTTCTTCAGCACAAAGACAGTAGTTCCTTAGTTATTTAACTTATCCTAGCAGATGACCACATTCATGAATTGAGGAGACACTGAAACCCTGCAACAATCTATAGTGTATCAGAGAAGTAGCTATAGTTTCATCCTTAAATGCTACCTTAATCAAATTATAGTTAGGCATCAAGTCCAAACTATGAAAATATTTGCTTCTGACATCTAATACATGGAAATGGGGAACTCTTCTGAACTCTCAAGGAATTTAAAGTCTCACAACCACTGAAGATGCTCAATGTGTTTTCTTAATTAGTCTCTTCTCTAACACATTAACATTTACCAAGATTTGCACAGCTACCTGACTCACTAGGGAAAATCTGTTGTAAGACTCTTTCACAGAAATACTGCTTGTCTTTAGCACAGTCTAGTGTGTCAGTTAATCATAGCTGTCAAAATGCTTCTCTTCCTTGGAGAGCATGTTAGCATAGTGTAAAAGCTGATACTGCTTCTTGTTGCCTCTAGGGCTGTTTCTGTTAAGTCAAATGAGTATGCAATTCAACACTTTTAACCTCTGTCCTCCTCAGAGGCTCGACGACAACATGCAGGCAGTTTCCAGCATAGCTAATCTGACTTTTCCACTAGCTTTTTACCTTCTAAGTGGTTTTAGTTGGTCTCACCTACTCCTCAGCCTTTTCTTATGGTTGAAATAGAATTCTTATAAGCACTGTTTGTTCTTGGGATATTTGTGCTATTAGGTACCCTTTTACCATCAGAAGTGTGATTTTGTGATGATCTATGTGATCATAATGTTTGAAGCTACCATAGAGAATAACTCACCCTCAGGAATGATGGTCCTCTAGAATTTCCGTGAAGATACATTATTTAGCATAAAACCCTAGCTGAATAAGCCCCTTTTTAAGCCCCCCCCTTTTTTTTTTTTTTTTTTTTTTTTTTTTTTTTTTTTTTTTTTTGTGTGTGTGTGTGTGCGCGTGTGCATCATTATTGCTTCAATGATGGTCCTAAATTAATGCATTCCTAGAGGTGCTGGTTGCTTGCTGTAACAAAAGTTCATTTAATATGCAGAATGGTCACATACTGCGATAGTTGTTTTTTTAATGTTTTCAGGGTTAAGAAATAGATATGTCACCTGTTTTACATCCTGCACTACAAATTCTTACCCTTTTATTTTTTAACACTTCTTTTTGGTAATATGAAAGACTACTTTCAAGTCTCTAGCTGTTTTCTAGCTGACATTGACTAGAGTTATTACAAACCTTTTGACAGTTCTTCATATCCATCATTCATGTTATCACTGGTAGTAGCCATATTGTATTAGCCACTCCTAATTTGTCTTTGATTCTTTGCCTGGGTAACTCTTCTAGTGGCCTTCCCTCAATTTTGTTTATGCTCACTTGGCATGGGTCCTGCACGGGAAGCAGCTTGCTTGTACCATGGACAGGTACAGTTTGTTATTTATTAAAACTACCTTAGTAGTTTAGGACTGGTAGTAGTCTAGGACTCAGGTTCTCAAGTTTTTTTTTTTTTTTTTTTTTTTTTTTTTTTTTTTGTGTAAAGTAATAGTCTTATGGTAGTAAATTAACGTTTAAAGCCAATTAATACAATTAAGGAAATTGATTTCTGCTTTTACATCAGTAGCTATGATGAGTGAATCCTATAGGATTAGACAGTACTTTGCCATAGATTTCCCTGTTAAACCACTTACAGATGAACATATCTTGCAGAACTCACTCATAATTTTTTACTACTGAAAGATCCTCTCGCATTTACCAGGGTTAGTAATTTACAAACAATGTCTCTGGTAAATGTAAATGTGTGGTCGTGATTTCTGCCACTAAATCACATATCAGATAAGAGAGAGAGAACAGTAGGTCTAGCTTTATTTCCACTTCTCTAGTGAGGGAGAAGTATTTTTGCTCTCTTGAAACCCTTATTACCTACTGTAATTCCTGCTTATAATAATCAAATGCACTGGAGTTGTCACTTTCAAATGGAACAACACACAGAGTTATCCTAAGCGTCCCTCCTGTAGGACATAAATACATATATTCTTTCCAGAGAGAAGCATTGTATCAAAGTGAGACTATAATTAAAGATATGGGAAAATATTATCAATATTTTCTAACATTTACAGTAAAGATAAAACTAATGGCACTGATTCTTAAACTGTTTGTTGTTGTTGTTTGCATTGATTGTTTTGGACAAGTTTTACAGGTAAACATAAACTAAAACACTAGAAGGCAGAAAAATAAAATTTTGTGTGTTATTGAACTGACATTTTTTAAAATAAATTCTTATACTTTGGGGATAGTTGTTCTTGAAATTGGCAAATTTGATTTAAGAGCAAAATTTCCCTAACTCCATACTACTTACATGTGTGTCTATCTTTTTGCCTCTGGTTCTCTACATGTCCTGGTTATCAATGATTTTTACCACATTTGCCCCTTATGGTGTGTTGTAAGTATCAAATGCACGAAGAACCTTAAATAATTCTATGGATGCAAGCTTCTGAAATGGTGTTAAATATGTTTCCTGCTCTGGCAGGGGAATTCCTGCTCTGACAGGGGGATTTTCCTGCTCCAGCAGGGGGATTGAACTATATCATCTTTTAAGATCCCTTCCAATCCCTAACATTCTGTGATTTTGTGAAAAAATATTTTTTTTTTTTAAATCTCAGTTAATGACTTATTTGCCATTTGGTGACTGTACTCATACATACATTCTAAGAAAATTTGAAATCTTTTTAACAATGCATTAAAACAATCCATCACTCATTGGGATATATTATTTATATTTTCAAATATGTTACTATTATTTTCAAAAACTAAGATACAAAATGAATTATACCAGAAAATTACACTTCTCATTTTGTCTTAACCAGCTGCAAATGACAGCAGCATTTTAGAACTCCTTACAAAAATGCTACAACAAATTTGAATCCCTGCAGAAATCTATTATCAGGAATACACTCAAGTTTTTAAAATTCTATTTAGTTACTCAATTCAAATTAAAATGTATATTTACATCATTAATTACAAAAACCCTGATTTTTCTAGTAGTCTCAAGTTTAAAACCACCCATGGTACAATGCAAATTCCTCCAAAGTCTGATTCTGTGGATACTCTGCTTATATTGAATTGTACACAGTAGACCAATAAAAGCAATCTGATTGATCTCTCTTGTTATGGTTTTGATGACTTCCAAAGCTCTAGCTATAAAATAAGCTAACTGGAAAATCAAAGTTTTAGTGACCCCTAAGAACTCTTCATCAGGCAGGTTGGTCTAAATCATGTTACTTTAAAATTAGATAGTACACTCACAACACATTTTATGTAACAAATATTGACTGTTTGTGAATAGCCTCCCTCCTCTGTTGAATGTAGAATTTGTAAAGGAAAAGGCTCCAAGTAGCTGGGAGCAAGACTTTAACAAGTTAAATAGAGTGCTTGGGTACTAAAATCTTCAGAGAGGCTACCTTACAGCAAAACCTAGTTTATTTTTATTATTCATGGAATCATAAACTATTCTGCGTTGGAAGGGACCCACAAGGATCATCGAGTTCAACTCCTGTCTCCACACAGGTCTACCCAATAATTCAGACTAAATGACATAGTCTAAATGCTTCTTAAACTCTGATAGGCTTGGTGCCATGACTACATCCGTGGTGAGCCTGTTCCAGTCAGTGAGTACCCTTTTAGAGAAGAATCTTTTCCTGATATCCAACCCAAACCTACCCTGCCACAGCTTGACTCCATTCCCTCAGGTCCTATTGCTGGTCACCAGAGAGAAGACACCAGCACCTGCTCCTCCACTCTCCCTCATGAGGAAGCTGTAGACCACGATGAGGTCTCCTCCCCTCAGCCTTCTCTTTTCCTTGTATGTCTACCCCTCTAGGCCCTTCACCATCTTTGCAGCCCTTCTCTGGACACTCTCCAATAGTTTTACGTTCTTTTTGTACTATGGTGCCCAAAATTGCACACAGTACTTGAGGTGAGGCTGCACCAGCACAGAGTGGGAAAATTTCTTCCCTTGACCAACTAGCAATGCCGTGCTTGATGCAAACCAGGATATGGTTGGCCCTCCTGGCTGCCAGGGCACACTGCTGGCTCATACTCAACTTGCTGTCAACCAAAACCCCCAGATTCCTCTCTGTGGTGTTGCTTCCCAGCATCTTGTCTCCTAGTGTGTACATATAGCGAGGGATGCCCCTTCTCAGGTGCAGGACCCAGCAGTTGCTCTTGTTAAACTTCATGCAGTTGATGATTGCCCATCTCTCCAATTTGTCCAGATCTCTCTGCAAGGCCTTCCCACCCTTGACAGTGTCAACAGCTCCTGCCAGTTTAGTATCATCAGCAAACGTACTCCAAAAAGCCTTCTAAACCTACATCCAAATCATTTATGAAAACATTGAAAAGAACTGTACCTAGAATGGAGCCCTGGGGGACCCCACTGGTAACTGACCACCAGCCTGATATAATCCCACTTACCATAATCCTTTGAGCCCTACCCATCAGCCAAATTGTTCACCCATTGTATTATGTTTTATCTAGCTGTATGTGGGACGTGTTGTCCAGTAGGGTCCTATGAGAAATTATTGTTAAATATTTTGTGGTTTTCCATAGTTGCATGCTACTTCTGCCTCTTGTTTTGATGATTTCTCAGTCACTGGTTTGTATAATGAGAATCTGCACCTGCAAAATTGAAAAGACCATCCCCTGTTGTTGACTTAATTCCAAGGATTGCTCTGAGAAAAAGACAATTTTGCTGACAGAGAAAAATGAATCTATGAATTTGTATTACTTCAAAAATTATCTTCTGTGTGTTTAGAAATAAAACTTGTGAATCAGAGCCATAAACTTCTATCAGTATCTTCAGTAACAAGTTTAGCTATTCAAGTTTCTTGTGTGCTTACTATAAAGGTATCTGAACACTTTTGTTTGAAGGTACTTGAAATCAGCCTAGAAACTTACTGTTAACGTTTGCTTTGTGATCAAATGTGACAGATGCTTCTTAAAAGTTTCAAGATTCTTACTAAAAACTGTAAGTGTAAACTTGTTTATTCCATTTCCAAATACAGTTTTAAAATATTTTGATTAAAATAGTAAAGCACAAAGTTATTGGGTGCTCTTGGTAAGTCTGTCTTGATTCATAATTGAGATTTTATATTTTCTACAGTTTCTACTTAGAGAACTAATTACTTGCCTTTAAAAGTATTAAAGCTATTTAGGATGTCTTAAGTGAAACTGCATCTCACTAGTTTTAATTTGAAGAAACAAAACATATTGATTTGTTAAACTTCAAGTGCACTTATTCATTCAGGTTAATCCTGCAGTGTTACAATTTTACAATGGTGATAATACACTTCATCCTTTCCGTGCTATAAAGGTGTCCCTGTGGTGAAATGAAGTTTATCAAACAACTATCAGAACAAGGGAGGGAGGATAATTTCACTTAAATACTGTTAGGAGATGTAGTCAAACCACCCTTTTCTTCATAACAGGTAACTTGGTATAGAGGTTACTGGGCTTGCACCATTAATGCCTCCTGAGTTTTTGTTCTGAAAACTTAAGCATACAAACAAACAAACAAACAAACAAAAACACATTCTGTATCTTGCCAAAACTGCAGAACCAAGTCTGGATCAGGAATCTAGAGGAAGTGCTCTTTCACTTCAGAATTGCTATGAAGAACCTCTTATCTTCTGTTTATCCTGTGGAGTTTCTACTTTATCATCCCTGGTCCTCTGCCTGTTGGTCCTCTTCCTGCAAGCTATGCTACTGCCACACTGTCTCCTGTCCTTCAGAAATGCAGAGGGACACTGCAGTGTTGGGTGCTGGGTAGCCACATCTTGCCCTAGCAATTTCATGTGAGTTGAGGCATCTGACCTTGGGGTAACTCTAGACAATGCAGGACTGTCATCATTGTGCACCTGTGGTGTCACTATCATTGTGCCAGCTCTAGCAGTAAGATGTAGAACTGAGTAAACCATTTGGGACACCAAGCACCCTTATTGGGTGCAGCCTTAACTGTCTGATTTGTGCCTGCCCATCCTGCTGCTAGTGCTTTTGGTTGCTGGCATTCCCATGTTAGTAAAATTAGGTAACGGGGTATACAACCACTGGCATTTCTTAATGGACAGGCAACTTCTTGCTTCTGGCTCCAGCTGTAGTTCACACCTTTTGAATGCTGTGCCTTTTTCCTGCTACGTGTACAAAACAGGATGACATAGCTGGTCCAGAGAAGGTGTTCAGTTGCTAGCAGTTTTTAGTATGTGCTATTTTGTTTAAATAAAACTGTTTTGAGTAAGTAGCTCTTTTTTACTTGTCTTTAAATAACACAGGTGCACCTAGCAAGCCATGTACAAAATTAAAGGCTGTGTAATATTAGTTTCCAATGAAAATACAATATGCTAAGGGATCTAAACTGTCAGATTAGGTTGGTAGGATAGCCCAGAGCAGGCCCTACTCCCTGCTGAGTATATCCGTTTGTAACACATTATTTGAAAACCAACTATTTCAAAAAAAGCTGCAACCATTTCTAATGCTTAAAGAATTTTCATTTTGGATAGTTTTTAGACTTTTTTATTTTTTTTTTTCTTATTTCAAATAAGCATTTTAATATTTGTGTTTGTTTTTATTTACCCTGATGCAACCCACATCTAAAAGCATCAGAAACTCTTTGGTAAGAGTTCAATGATTAATAAAGAACCATCTCTTTCTAAGGGCATCCTTGTTTTTTGTCACTAAGTGTAAAGCCAAACTTGGGACAAGATACTTTTGCTCTATATTTTCAAAAGGTGAAGACAATTGAGAGGAAATGACAATGATTATGTTAGAAAACACTAATCTGTATTTTGGTCTTATTGAGTATAATGGAAGAAAGAAATCTAAAGTCTAAAAAAAACATCAGGAAGATAGAGAATGTTTCAACTCCACTAAAATAAGGGAATATTAAAATCATGTGTAACAGACCATTAATTGTGGAGCTGCTTGAGGAAAGTGTTATTTTTCAGCCTTACTAAAAAGGATTTTTTTTTTTTTTTAATTTAATTTTGAAAATATTGAAAATGTCATGGTACAAATTTTCCTGATAGTGTTTAATCAATTCTTTCTTTTATCACCTCTTCAAAAGATGTTTGATATTTCAGATATGTTTAAGTAAATCTAAGAAAACAGCAATAGCTAGGCCACACTAAAGTGTTCTTCGTATTCCAGCTTTCCATCTCTAGCAAAAGTCATTAGGGAACGTTAGTTAGGACAAGAACAGAGTGAAACTTGCCCTCCAGCTTCTGGTAATCAGCAGTTCAGGACTATAGGTATAGCATTTACATTGGTCTAGATAGATCTATTCGATAGGTCATGACAGAAATTTATTCCATGATTTTTTTTTTACATTCTTTGAGGATTTTATGACTTTGAGCAGTCAAAAAAAAGTTCTGTGGCAATGAATTCCATAATCTAATTGCAGGTTATGTAAAAAACAACAACAACAACAAAACCCTCTGTTTTAATTCTACTGTTGTAGGGTTGGGTCTCCTATTTTTTTGTATTTTAAGAAGCAATGAGTTCCCAGTCATCTTCTTTATTTGATACAAATATCTGAATCACATACATATTAAATCTTTTTATCCAAACCAATTTCTATGATGTTATGTGGTTCAAAACCAAAAAGTACTTCATTTATTGAAGAAAGACAGTTTTATAATTACTGTGATGATAAATTAGCTACCAATTTACTTGTTAAATCTCATCAAATTCAATTTTATCTGTGAAGAATAAATGCTGTAATTTGGGAAGTATAGCTGTTTTTCTCACATCTGTGTGTGAGGTTGAATCTATTGAATTTGTGCTTTACTAACAAAACTGGTAGTTAACTGCAAAGGATATGTCCATAATTCTACTTTATTGATAACATTTTTAAATTTATAATGTCTCTACTTTAGTTAAATAATGTAAAATTCAATATATTCATGATAAATATGGAATTAATTATAAGACAAAGATAAAACCCAGCTTTACTAGATTCATTAGATTTTATTGCTCTTTTCCTCTCCATGATACATCAGTTTCTACTAGCTGTTTTTTTTAATTAATTATTATTATTATTATTATTATTATTTTAATTTTTAACTGCTATAGTCAAAGTGCATATGGCAGAAATCCTCTGGTAAAAGGAGACATCTTTAGGATATTTCATCTGTTGTCTGTATTTGGTCATGCTCAGTGCTGGGGTATTTCTCAACACCTGGTCCTCCATTTGAAACCAATGCTTCCAGAGCAGATGCTTTGTGAACTGCCTGCAAAAAGAAAGGTGACTTTTTCTACCAGCTACACCTTCATAAATAGGGTGTGGGGATAGAACTGAGATGTACCTATTTGACTTGAAGTGGAGTAGACCAAGTGCACAGGCTGCTTGCAACAATATTTATGGGAGGAGTAAGTTTCCTCTGCTCAGTTCAATTAGGGTAGTAACTTTAAAGCCTTATTATTATTCATATGACAATTTTTTTTTTTCCTTTCTTTTTTTTTTGCCCTGCTAATCAGAACATTCAAAACGAAAAGGAATAATGATAGCTCATAGATTTGCATTCAGAATCTGTATGGAAGGAAGAATTTAATTGCTTGACGGAGATCTGAAAAAAAGATTGTGATGTGTTGTTTGGTGTCTTTGTATCATAAACACATCGCCTGTGTTTATGAGGTCTTTGAGAGCCACTGCTATGCTTTTGTCTGTAAACTACTGCATAATTTATTCAGTGAAGAAATATTCTTTTGTTGGGAGGATTAACATAGTTTTTCTGATGTCTAACTTTGGTTCCATAAAACAAATTTGAGAACTACCATTTTCCCTCTTTTCCCTGTAGCATACTCCTTTACTCCACAATCAAGTAAATGAAGCCTGGAATGTTGTGTTTTAAAAATGCAAAGGTGAAGAGTTTTAAAGGTGAAAAGATACATAGTCTGAGTATGACTTATCAAAGAGACAGTTGATGGGAGAAGGTGACAAAGCTAATGAAATGGCAGAATGCATTATTATTTGAAATTGTATGATTTATGAAGATCCCATTTAGAATTCTTGTTTTAGAACATGAAATGTTTATTATTTATTTATTTATTTATTTATGTATGATTGAGAATGAGCTATATAGCACTAAGTTTGGGGGTTTATCTTTAAAACACTTGCTACAAAAAAATGTTAAATGCCCAGTCCCCTTGTAAGCAAATGTTTTTGACCCAATTTTTGAATTAAAATAGAAATTTAAAAGTATGTCTTAACATTTTAACTATGCCAATATGAACAGCTGTAGCTGTTTACAAGTTAGGACTTCACCTTGCACAGAGGAGTCTAATGTTTACATAAAAGAGAGTATACTACAGACTAAAACTGCATAGATCAAAACCAAAACAAACCTTTGGAAACCAAAACCGTAAACATACAACACCAAGAATAGTTATTTCTGTGTTTGTAAAAGCCACATGTGCTTTCCTATTCCTATTTCTTACAAGATTTATCTTGACTGAGATGAACATTAAAATACTTAAATTTTATTTTAACCATACCCAATATTCTTTACCTAATATTTAAAAAATTAGATACTTTCTTAGGCAATTAAATGAGTTCAAGACACATAATCCAATAGGGTGAAATAAGGTGGTTTCTAAATATGGCCATCCTGAAAGAAATGGACACTGGGATAATGGTTTCAGTCAGTGTGTCATTGACTAGTTTTCATGAAAAGTTGTAAAAACAAACCACTAAACCAATTAAAATACAGAATGGAGAAAACTCATCTATAATTACTTTCAGGGTCCATATTTTTCCAATGCTAGAATAAAATACTCAGAGAATGATAAAATAGTTAATTTTGAATCTTATAATAAACAAGTAACTTTAAATTTTAAGCACAAACTCATTTCTTAAATACGACATTTTCCTTTTCACCTCATACTTCTCATGAGAAGGGAGTTACATCTTTTTCTTGTTTGCAATGATATATATATATTTTAAATCAATGATAAAGACTATCACAACTTTGGTTGAAATTCAGATTTCTTTATGATAACTTGTTTTAAACTAGTTATCTATTTTTTTTTTTTCCTCCTCAGGCTTTCACTGAAAATACTCTGAAGTCATATAGGAGATGTCAGATATTTAGAAATATCAATATTGCAAAGATATGCCACTTTGCTTCTGTGGCACAAAGACACACAGAGAGCAAAACAATGAATAGTGTAGGTAAACCTTTAGGTTCATTAAATTTTAATATGCTCAGAATTTGTAGATTTTATAGGAGAAGAAACAGATAAAGGCTTCTTAATGGTTATCTTTTTTTCATGTCTATAGCTATTTGGGACTTCTAGGCTGTAATGCTTTGAGCTAGGCTACTCACATAAGCTTTCCTAAAGCCACTGGAACAATTTATGGTAAGAAAGGAACACTTATGTGAATGGATATGGGTCATGAAATAGGTCTGTATCTTTATTCATATTCATATTCAATAATCAGCAATTCATGTTTTAAACACCATATGTACAACTGAACTGGATTGTCCTTGAGATAAAATTCGTTGCAGAAGATATTAGCAAAAGAACATAAAGGTTATTCTGAAACAGCACACATAATGGATTTGATTTTCTTTTTTTCTGTCCTTGGCAGCATGATGCAATATTACTTTTTGTTGTTGTTGTTGTTGTTGTTGTTGTTGTTGTTGTTGTAGTAGTAGTTGTTTTTTCTTCAGTTCCTCTTTTTCCCCCAAATTTGACACCAAAGATGTTTCTCTCCTGTTAACATAATTCTTAGTGCTATGAGGTCTTCCATCTTTGAAAAGAATCAATGGTGAGAAGAACTGCAATAATTTGTATTTATACAGTCTACATTGTAACATATTCATCAGAGAATAGTTATGCTCTTAGATACAGGAATAGTCCATTTTGTAAAGAACTATTCTATCTTTCACTAATATCTCTTGGATTAACCCCAAATTTAGACACTACTGACTTCCCCCTTCCCAGTTCAATCTTAACCAGCCCTCATTCTAACAAACAAACAAGCAAAAAAAAAAAAATCCAGTTAAAAAGAGTTTCACTGTAAGGATACATCCTTCAATAAATAAAACAACAAAATCCCTCTGTTTTCTTCAAGAAATAACAAAATTTTCCATGAAGAAGGTCCATTTTTTTCCATGAAGAGGCAGTGTACAGTTATTTACTGAAGGTGCTACAATTTCTTTCCATTTATTAATTAACTTAACCCACATTTCCAGGAGACATGATATTTGGTCTCAGAAAAGAATGATAATATCCGTAGTATCAAAAGCTGTAAGCAGCAACTATTCAAAGGAGCAGAATATGTAACATTTCAGTCCTTTTGCTTTGCTGAAGTTAAAATACAGGAAAAAGTAAGCAGAGCTAATGATCCTAAAGATATATCGTCAGGAACTCTTAAGGAGATTATTACGAAACATGAGAAACAAGAAGAAATGATTAATTTCTCTAGCAATAGGGATGGGTCTAGTAGTGAGAATATTAATAAAGGATCAATCTGTATCTAAATAGGCTTTTTATGTTTACTTTTAACATTTATTATGTGGATTAAAATGTGTCTAACTGAAATAATCACCTTTCTAAAGCAGATGTAAATAATGACAGATACCATTGCTATAAAATAGAAATTACTCAGATCACAGTAGCTCTGATGTTATTGTATTCAAGCATCAAAAACATTAATAGGAAAGAACAATGCTTTCATTCTTTTTCCCCTCCCCTCCCCTCCCCCCCCTCCCCTCCTCTCATCTCCTCTCCCTTCTCCTCCCTTAGACAGGAGATTTCTCTCAGTTAAATACACATGTAGAAAGACCAGCATAATATCATAATACGTCGAGGTTCCTTACTCACTTGAATAGGTAGGAAAAAAGTCCCAAGACTCTCTAGAATCAATAGAAAAGAAAACCGTTGCATGACATGATCTTGTTTTAAATCAGTCTCAATCTTAAGACTTGTGGCAGTTTTCTAAATCTGTATATTGGTAAAGCATGAAAATGCCACTAGATGGTGCTCAAGAACACCTAGAGTCCTTGGATTTATTAACCCAGTGGACTGAAATACACGGGGGATTGTATTTACCACAACGTTGAATGGTTTATAACATCTAGAGGCTTTGTTTCTCTGGTAAATTCTAGAAATGACTATAAAGCTACTGGGATCCTAGGAAAGAGAGGAGAAATACATCTTTCAGAACTGGGCACAAAATAAGCAAAATATCCCTGTGCAAATTTACAAATTTGATGATGGGTGTGGTGAAATTCACTCAATTCAAAGGATAACGATCTGCCTGAAAGGAGGCTCCTCCTGTGTTCTGGGTCACAAAAGACTCTTTCCACCACTCTTCCTTGCAAGGAACTTTTAACTGTGCAGGTACAGCTACGAGATCCATTATTCTTGAAGCAATGGGCAAAATACACGGCACCTTCTAGTAATTGATTAGGAAAATCCATGAGAAGAAGTCTGGTTTATGGCCTTTGTTTTGAGAACTGTTCAGTCTCTTCATATGAGATAACACCCACAGTTCAATTCCTGTAACACTGCAGAGACCAGAGCAACACATACTACCTTTAGTATGTACATGCTCTAACCATGACACTATGGAAAAAATATTTTCTTTCCTTCTGGTTCCCAGCAAACCTGTGGAATATGAGATAAGTTTTCTTGCCTTTCAGAGATCTTACTGCTTAGGGAATTTTGTCAGCTGGGAAAGATATTTGGATACCTTTAGTTAATGGAAAGTGAAAGGGGATGTAGTTTCATTATAGTGTGTAGTCTAATGTCAAGTTTAAACAGTTTAAACAGAAAGCATCAGCATCAGCATCAGGTTAGTTGTGTCTGATTAGGTTTACTCTGAGAACAGTTACCAGGTTAAACTACACAGCACCATTAAGTAAGGAAACTCCAGACTGTATCTGCTTAACAGAGATGCATTGACCAAAACTGACATGTACTCTTAGGAATATGGAGAGTAGTAAGATCAAATCTGAGGCACTGATAGAAAATTGTCTAGAATCTAAACTGAACTGATTTGTTTACTGTTTTTTTAAAGTTGTTTCCTTTCACTTTTTTTTTTTTTTTTTTTTTTTTTTTTTTCCTTTCTCCTTTGCCACATATAGCTTACAGTGAAATGGTGAAATGGCTATGTTGAACAGGTTTTTCTAGTTCTGTAAAGAATGATGGAGGTATTACTCATCCTTTAGCAGAAAGTAGTTATTGACTATCTTTCACTGAAGATGCAGAATGCAGTGTGGTTTCTCTGTGCAAAACTACCTCCTTTTTCCACAGAAAGAGCAAAAGAACTTTAGACTGGACAATGAACAACCTATGAGAGAAAAAAGGCGAAACAAGAGAGACAGAACGTCTCTTTGTTTTGCTTGTTCAGAATGTCTCTGGCTTAAAAAAGGAAAAGAATAAAAAGCTTCTTTGATTGATTTTGCAATTAATAGAGTAACACAAAAGCATGCTAATTTCTTTAAAATGGAGATGGAGAACTTAATTCAAAACTGGCACAAGCACTGAATATAGCAGTAATTAACAATTGCATCTTCAGACTTTTATTCCAACAAAACCCTATACATAGAAAAGCATAACCCATGAGTTACATTGTACTCACATTTCTATATGCCAAACAAGAGTTATATTCCACTATACATTTATTTATTACTACATTCTATAGATTTCTTAGAATGATATTACTATACACTGCACTACCTAAATTAGATTTTAGTTTATCCAGAATACTTCATGACTATAGATCCAGGAAAGGTGATCTTGGTCTCATTTGGTTTCCATGTGCTTTACACATTTTCTTGCTAAGTCATTCAAAATGATGACAAAGCTTGGTGAAGTCAGTAAAGTGTTGTGAAACTGCCCAATAATTTAGAAATTTGCATGTCAAAGTGGTCATGACACGAAGGTGTCAAGTTTGTTGTAATGTTGCAGTGCCATACTCCCAGTAGGAGTGAAAAAATCTTTTGTTATCACAAATTCCAAGTATATTCTGAGTTAAAGGCAGTCTCTTTTCATAATTGCAGTACACAAATCAATATTATCATTCTATACAATATGCCAAAATGAACAGTGGTAACAGTGGTTTCCTATTGCTTTTGCAATTTTTTCAAGGCTGTTTTCAAGCTCCAGTGCTTTTCAGTATAGGAAGGTGAATAAGATGTCAATGGGATAGATTTAGTACTTTGGGGTTCTGTGTCATTTATATTATTTGCCGATTCTTGATTAAGCGGATTGACACGACCAGACTCTCAAGGTCAGTTAAATTAAATAAGGATGTGAAAAAAGGTGATGAATCTGTTCTTGAAGATAATGTGTAAGTAGTTTGAAAATGTTTAACCTGATATTTAAAAGTAAAAATCTCAGGACTAATGTGGAAAAGGCTGGATGCAAAACAGCCCACTTACTGAATCTAAGCAAGATGGAATAATTCAAACCAAATGGAAAGATATGGGGAAAACAAAACAAAACTCAGCTGTTGAGCAGTAAAGCTGTTGCTACAGTACCACCACCACTGTGGTCTCTTCCACGGTTGCTGCAGCTGTTGCTGCAGTACCACTACCCCCGTGGTCTCTTCAGCTTTTATATTAGGAAGGTCATGGCTAGGTCAGCACTTTTGCTCTGAGTTTAACACTCTGAGCAACAATTTATTGCGCCTGTAAGTACATTCAGTAACATAATAAGAAGCATCTTCCCTGACACCTGTTCAAAACCATAAAATGTAAAAAGTGTATCATTTGCGGTCAAATATAACCTCACCTTTTTCTATCAAAGCAAGTTAAATCTAATTAAAAAAAATATAATCTCTTCAGCTTTTTTTTTTTTTTTTTTTTTTTCCTTTTCTCTCTTTTAGGCTTCATTCTGAATATGTATATTTTCACCGAGTGACATAAAATTGTTTCTGTACTTTACCCTGAAAAGATAATTATTTCTTTAGCTGTGATTTGAGAATTCTGGATTTGGGTACTCATCTACTTCATCAGGGAATGCTGGAATGTTAATGCTTAACTTTAAACCTCCAGATTAGTTAAAGAATTGCAAGCAAGCAGATGTTGTGAGGGCAGTCATGGTAACAGATAATACAGCACAGAATATTGATTTTTTTTTTCTTCACATGGTTATGTAGTTTATATAAATTATAGGCAACATGATTCAACCCTTTATCATTATGACTGGGTATTCTATAATCAGAGGACCTTACATTAACAGTAAAGGACATAAAAAGAAAGGTGATTAGACCTGAAATACTGTGTTTATTTCATGTAAAACAAAGTTCAAATTGACTAAAATACCAGAATGTGTGAGATCAGTTTATGAATACCAACGGCTGTGGAAGGAGAAATGTAACAAATCAGGAAGCAGCAAGGGAGGTGCTGGCATAGACTGTTATCATATGGGGCCACAATACATGCTTTACACTTTATTACAATTTTCCAGTTAGCTGGCTGTTGGAAAGCACCCTGGTTTAGTGTGTTAGTGACACATTTTGCTGCTGCTGCTGCTGCTGGGTTTTAGAATCCATAGACAATCATGCCATATTGAGAGTGTTATAGACAAACAGAGCAGAACCACCTATGTAACCTTTTAATAATTAAATTTTTCTGCTTTTCTAAAATGCTTTCCAAGTGTTACAGCAGGTTCAAGACCCTGTTTGTGTCCTGCATGTTAAAAAGCATTAATGGTTTATGTACCATTTAAAGAAAATCCTCATTAAAAAAATATTGCAAAGATGACATTGGTATCTTCCTTTCTCGATACCCATATGAACCTGTAAGGCATGTCTGTTTGAATGGATTGAGAATAATAAATGTATTTTGTAAATTAAAAGATAATCCTCTATATTCACTGCTATCACCTGAATCAATGCATGATACAAGTTCTTAGTGAGTCATATCAGCAAAATCTTTTTCACTCTTTCTCTCTTGTGCTAAGGTTTTGGTTTCACTGCTATTTTCTGTTCCTAATTGGTAGTAAAACTCTTAGAAAAACACCAAAGACAGGCAGAAACTTCAGCTCATGTAAATCATTGTGTTTCCCTAAAGCTATGTACTGATTTACACCAAGTAAACACCTGGCTGTAGAATTACTAACTGCCGTTGTACTGGTGACAGAAATCAAAACATAGCAGAGTTTACAAAACAAAATGTTAAATGAGAGGAAATAGCAATCAAATACTCTCTCAAATTTCTTCTTTAGATGATGGGAAGAATAGATTCATCTGGATTGAGATGAATCAGAATCAAGAGCTTTCTGAAGTGTTTTTTAAATGTAGTTTAGACACTTAACACTCTTCTATCCAGGCCTTACTATTCTTGAGTATTATATTACATAGGAAGTATGTATCTACCAGTAGATAGCAGTAATCTCTGTAGGTTTTCAGGGAATATTTTAAGCACTCAAAAGGGAGAGTGAAGAGTGATTATATGCCCTTCTCTACCCATGGAGATTCAAACATTCATCTCACTCCTTCTGGCAGTTTAGGTAGACAGGCAGATCAACAGATTGTCCATGATGGTTTTTCCACCACACTAGATATCAGTTCTTTTACAGAAATAGATGTAGAATTCACAGAGAGAGACCACAACTAAAAAGTCAATGAAAAAAAAATGTTAATTGCTGGAAATACAGACAAGGACCTCAACTCTTCAGCTCTCTGTTGTAGTCAATAGGCTGATATATCTTGTTTGTGTCTGGCACTGGATCACAGCTTCCCCATGTTGCCTAAGCCACTTTCCTAGCATGTCTAAACCACTTTCCTGCAGCTGGGAAGAAAAAAAATGAACAAACGAATTACTATCTTTTCAGTTTGGAAGGAGAAGTTATTCCAGTAAATGGAAATGGAGCAAACTGAGTTTTATATAGGCTCCATTTGTATAGCAAACAAAATACAAAAGTCACAACAAAGTAAAATACATATCTTATAGATAAAAAAGAAAAAAATAAAAACAACAAAAACAAACAGCTGCATCCTCAAAATAAATAGAATAAGTGAGAAAAAATCAAACTTGTTAGCAAACAAGTTACTTCTTCACCGTAAACATTTGCTTTTACTTACTTTTGCTTATGCATATTTTGAGCTGTAGGTGTTTGAGCACTGATTTCTGTGGAACTCCAAAGGCAACAACTTATTCACATGAAAATTAACCACTTCAACAATTGCATTCCACTTTTAAATCAAATGAATCCATGAAATTATCTTCCCTCTACTATCGTAAACTTCATGATAGGTTAGTCTGTAAGAGAGTCTGTAAGAGTCTGATAAAGGATGTTTTGGTTGTATAAATAAGTAACATATTAACATAAGTCATTTTATATACATTCTTGTTTAACACCTCAGTTATGGGACTCCTTCTCTCTGTTTAAATATTTATTCATATATTTCACTAACTTCAATTTGTATTAAAGGTTTTGCTAATTTGACTGTTGCAGGTGCTATGTTTATTGGTTTCTTGTTACCTGTATACCACTTAGAGACCTGTTAAAAAAAAAAATAAAAAATTAGATTTCTTACCTTGAGCAAATTAATTCCATATTTCACTGATTTCTTTAGAACTTTCAGGTGAATAGTACCTGATCTTAGTCAGAGTTTTTATTTAATTTTATTCAATTTTCTTCATTTAGCTGTAACTTCTATTTTTTACACTGCAAGTTTTGTTGAGCATGCTCATTTACACTGATGTTTAACTATGCATTTGGCTTCTTAATTTTTTTTCCTAATTTAATATACAATGTTCAAACTACTGTAACAAAGTATATTGTATTGAATTGTATTTCTACAAAATTTTACCCTTTTAATTCTTTTGATTTTTTTTTTTTTTTAATCAGACTCCCTGACTTTGACCTGTCTGCCTTTTTGAAGTAAATTATTAATACAGTGGATTTTTAAACTTTTCTTACACCCAAAGTGATGCTGATTTTGAATGGATCAAAACTGAAAATTTTGAAATGATCTCTGTATACTTTTCAGGACAAAAATTAATAATTGTTTCTCCTATTATTGATCCTCTGGCTGATTTTCCTAAGGCCCAGCCAAATAAGTTCAACAGACCTTTCTGTCAAATAATGCATTATAACTCATTTTAATGATAAGAAAATAACACATCTAAGCAGGAGCACATCAGAATGAGTGATTCTACATACTCTGAAGAAAAAGGATATCTGCACATCTCAGTGGAGTATTCCAAAATCTGTGTTACATCCTATTACAGTCTTAATGCAGGGGCAGATCTATCTGCATTTTTAGTTATGGTCAATGCTGATGATTTTCCATGTGATTAAGTTATGTGATTCTTGTACAAGGTTAACTTCTTTTCCCACAGAATCTTCATGTTTACTTTGAAGATGCATCTATTTTGTGGACAATCCTATCAGAGTATTTTTTATTAGATGTCCTGTTCATCTTGTGAACAATGTATATTTATTTAGATATTTATTTAGATATTTGTTTACACCACCATTAAAATCTATAAAAATTTACAAAATATCTAAAAAATCATTACAGTCATGTTACATCAACACACGTTAACTCAGCTTAATAAATAAAGATGGGATAGAACATTTCATGTCTTCATCCATAGAAATACATTGACTTATAATTTAATATTTTAATAATTTAATAAAATGATTTAATTTTTATACAAGATACAAGAATAAAAGAAAAGAAAAAGAAATGTCTTAGAGAAAACTGTTATAAAAATAACAGCGACTCTTTCAGAAGAACAACTATTAATATCACCGACTGTAACTTCTTGTTTGTGCTTCCTTTGGTTTACATGCCCAAAGGGTTTTTTATGCCCTTTAGTAAGGGCATAAAAACAATGTAAGACTATTTCAGTGATGAGTTTCTAGCACTATCAGCTGATGAAATTCTCTCTCATGTGTTTCTTCCCTTACATTGCTTGATTACTGGCATCCATTAAATTGCTTGTCAAGCTGTGCCATTAAATGGCTCACTAGATCTAGAATAAAAGAGGAAAGATCTGGAGCTTCCTTCAGGATTGCAAAGAGTTTTCTCCTCTACTCTCTGTTGCTGGTGAATTCCATTCATCAGGATGGCCCCACTGGAGAAGAGCATAAGGGCTCCCTTTTCTGGTTGTCTTCCTCTCTTACAGAGGAATTAGTTCTTTCCTAAAGATTAAAATGTTTTGGAATGCTTTGTCTGGGACAACATATATGCGCATATCTTCTCCATTGAATTTACACCTTAAACAGAATCTAGATGTATTTTTCTAGATTGTAGACAGTGTAGTAATTATCTGGAGTCTGCAAATTGTAATATGTGAACACTACCATGTCAATAAAGGGTTTGTTTAGCTGTAGCACACACACACAATCCTTTTATTTCAAATACCTAGAAATTTTCAGATTAAATTTAAAGTGTCTTACAATATATCACATAGATATAAAACTTTCTTTTTCTCTTCTCAGAAGTCTTTCTCTTTCCAATTTAGCATGCATAATGCTTGTAAGTTGTATTCAGTGAAAATGAAAAGCTTTAGGTCTCCGAGACTCATTACTATGTAAATGAACTAACAAGCGTGTGCACAGCAAAACAGGCTATAAAAAGTAAAATGGAGTTCAGTTTACCAATATTTTGTAAGTGTTTTAACAGTTTGCACAATTAAGTTGGGAACTATGGTGAATTGGATTTGTATGTGTGTGTTTTCATCTGTTTGATTGACTTTTTTTTTCTTTGTTTAACTCTAATTACTTTTTTTGGGTTACTTTCAAGCTGTAGATTTGTATTTACTAGGCTTCATGTATCTTTGCCAACATATATGAGAGTATATCTATATCTCCAGTAGCTGGACTGTCAAGGACTGAGGAACAGAAAGTACATGAGCTTATTAAAATCCAAATTACTGTCCAAGAATTCACTATCTGGAGGAAGTCACTTTTCATAGCTAACATATTTTGAGGGAAAATTCTCAAATTTGGAGAGAGATGGAGCGATCTGTTCCCTGTCAAGCTGAAGATGGGACAAAAAGAGCTTTCCCTTTTTCTGTAATGCTTCAGGTTATAGGCTATTACATCAAACATAGATATGCGAACATGAACATTAAATATATTTTTTCATCACCATGTGGTAAACATACTTAGAACATGGATATTGCATTGGCACTCACAAAGATTTTAGGTATTGTAACAGAGGTCAATGTCTCTCAGCCTAGTGTGGATATCTATGTATGACTAAATCATTATTGAATAAAAAACCAAACATCTCATCCTAGAGTAGATATCTGAGGTAGGTTAGATAAACCATTTTCTACACTTTCCTTTTTCATTTTTTGAAGTATAGAATAACTAGCTTGGATAAAAACATCTGTATAACAGATATCAGAAATCTAGTGAGATTAATCTACCTCATTTCTAGATCTATGTGTTGCTCCTACCAGCACAATACTAGACATATGCCACAGCAAAACTGTAGGGAGCTGTCAGCTTTAAAGCAAGTAATATTAGGCACCACTTGCCATGTGCACAAGCAGACATTTATCTTTGCTGTACTTAAAACATAAGCATCATCCTCTGGGATCTTTCCAAATGCAACTTAAAGATGTGGGTGCATATACAAGCCAACAGTGATACCCAATTTGACTGAGTCATGGATTCACGCAATAGCAAGTATGGGAATAAAATATATGACGCACAAAATAACATGAAAATTTGATGGACTGAAATACCCAAGAAAAATATTTAAAAGTCAAATCTAAAGTTGTACACCAAAATATAAGAAATACAAATCACATTTCTGCTTCCTGAAAAATGTTGATCCAATTCATTGTGGACATGTAGTTCACATTAGTTTCCCAAAATGAAGCTGTAATAAAAGAATAACATCTTATTAGAGTTGCAAATAGAGACTTATGAATAGTGATATGAACTTTTATCCTGTTAGATGGGGAAACGTATTATAGTATATGTATATGATTATATGCATAGGATATATAATCATATAGTATATGATTACATTTTAAAGTGGACACTAGCATAAGTACAGAGAAATAAAGGAATATTAAGAAATATTTGACAGCAAGAGATATAAGGAAACCAGTCTCAGAAAGAATTTTAAGATGTAAATTGATTGCAGTGTGTAAGTGTGGGGGAGAAATTAGAATACCAAAAGACCCTAGTTTAAACAGGAAAAAATATAGCAATTTTCAATAAATCACAAGAAAAAATGGAATCTAAAGGGAGAAGAGTTGATTAACTCCTGGAACTAACTATCCAAATTGAATGCCTGATTCAAAGTCTCTTGAGGATTTCAGTTCAAGACAGAATTGATGACATGCAAGAAGTTTAAGGATTTTTGCTATGTATCGTAAATCAGATTAGATGATCAAAAAGGTTCCTTCTGGCTTTCAACTCAGAGAATCTATGAATCTAAAACTGATTTGATGGAAAGGAGAGGAACGTCCATTTAAAATTAACTGCTTCCCATCCTGAAAAGTGTTTGTAATATCTCCTTGCTTTACTAGAGTTCAGTACTGTTACAATTTCAGTGTGATGTACAATTATGGAATACCTACATTCTCTGGCATTCTAAGAGGTTTGTATCACTTCGATAATGTTAGTAATTCCTTAGACAAGTCCAGCAGTGGTTGTATTTTTATATCAATTTGTTACAAATCTATTTTTAACATCCTCTAGGTACACTTCTACAATAAAAATATACACTGTTTTATCTAGTTCTGTTCTTATACATTAGTTTATTATCAAATCAACCTCACTTATTGTAAAATATTAATATAAAATATATAAAAATATTTATATGCATATACATTTATAAATATAATTAAATAATAAATATAAAATATAAACATTTAATAAATATAAGTATATAAATATAAAATATATTAAATATAAATAAATATAAGAACATAAATAAAGTATAAATATTTATAAAAATTATAGATATTTATATAAAATATAAATATATATTTATAAAAATGAAATATTTATAAAATATGTATCTGAATATTAGGAATTGCTATCACTTGGACTCATGAAACACTATAAAGAGTTAGCTACTTCCACTCTCTCCCCTCCCCCCACAAAAAAAAAAAAAAAAGGAAGAAAAAGCAATGTAGTCCTGAGAGGCACAGATCTAAATTTCCACCTAATAATCAAGTTCTCTATGCATTTCATCTCACAACTGACCTAACTCTTCACATAAGGTTAGACAACCAGCAGCCTTTATAATTATGTAAAGGACTGGCAACTCTTCTAAGTGGAGACTGCTTTGTTTTAGAACTCACTGGTCTTCTGAAGAGAACTTGAAGGCTTACAACTGTGCCATTGTGTCATAAGGGGAAAAGGACCCTTGACAAAATAGTTGCTCCTGATGCTGAATTCTACAATGTCATCTTCTGGAGACTGAGAAGGAGAATGTACAAGGTCTAGGGATGTTTCCACTACTAAGAACACCCTTCTCCCAAGATTTTACTTTTTTTTTTTTTTTTTTTTTTTTACTCTAACAGCTGCAGTCTTTTTACCTATTTTCATACTATGGTATAAAATGAAACAATTCAGAGGTAGAACAGATCCCAACAGAGCAAATTGAATACTCTTATCTCGGATTATATTAAAAAAAAATAGTAATGGGAGAGCACAGTGAGCAGGAGAGTTTGTGTTCTGCAGAAGTCTTAGTGCTTTTCAGACCCTGAAATATATTCAGTTTTTAAAGAAAATGCTCAACAAGGACATTTGTCATGAATGAAATTTGGTAGACACATTTGTGTCTATTTGTGTGATTTCAAGCCATAAGCTGCAAACACTGGATTACTTTTGGGAAAACTGCCTCTTCCTGCATCACTGTACTTTTGAAACAAATAGAAGACATCCCAATTTGATGAAGGTAGGGTTTTTTTTTAGATGACATTACAGAAAGTAACAGAGAAAAATATTTTTCTACCACCAGTGTTTGTACAAGGCAGGTAACAGCACAGTATCTTTGACTGAAGTACTGCTCTGAATTCCAGATAGAATGCTTTTGAGGAACAGATATAAAAGTACCAGCAAAGAATCTCTAAATTGTTCAGTTTATTCATGTACATCTAAATGCATATATTAGAAATACATATGATTTCAATATATAAGATACTATATATTACAGCAGAGAAATGTATTAAATTTGCATGTATAACATCTGCTGAGTGTACCGAAACTGTTAGAAAGAAAATGTCTAAGTCCATTTATATCTGACTCTGTCACTTATTTGAAAAAGTGGTTCACATTTTTTATTGAAGCTGTCACTAAATGATGTTTAAAAATTTAGCATGCGTAAATATTCGATGACAGTTCCTGATGGTCTCCTTATCTTGGTCCTGAAGAAATATTAGTTCCTAAATTGATGCAAAAAATATCCCTAAAGAACTTATTAAATAAATCCAAAGTATATATTGTTTCAGGGAAGGCAAACAAAAATACTAATTGTTTGTTACAGTATTTCAAAAAGATAGATTAAAGGCAAACAAATTAAACTTCTCTTTCTTTCTCTCTTCCTCTCTCTAATAAGGCTGCAAAGCAATTTACATTTCATCTTAAAGCAGGTGAAGATGAAATTTTTTAGTTATTCCTTGCTTCCTTTTCAGTCTCTCATCCTACTGAGTAGGGCCCTTTCCTGAAATGCAATCTACATTGCATGATGGAGATTTTTGGAAAAGTTTAGATAAACTTTTGTAGATGCAAGGAAATTATTTGAAAATATATTTCTGTCTCAGTTTAAATTCTTACCTCTGAAAAGAGCAAAGCTAGATTTAAAGGTATAATACTGAGAAGACAGAGGAGAAACAACTAAGAACAGCAACAGAAGTCCCACTCTTTGATCACTAGAGTACAGCGAGAAGGTATTCAGGGAATAATAGGTTAGTAAATTGTGTTCTAAAGCAAGTACAGTTTTAAAATCCCGTAAAATACATTTCTTTAGGATAAGCTGTTTATTTCACATAGAAATTTTTTGTTGCATTTTGAAAATCATTTTAGAAAACTATTTTGATACCAAACAATTCAATGAATGTAGTCCCAATAAATTTTACTATTTTTCAGTAGAATGAGTGATTCATCAATGTTTTTTTGAATGCTGCAGCATTCAAGATACAGTGAAGCAGGGTCTGTTTGTATGTTACATGAATGCTGGATGTAGCAGTGAGCATTCTGCTGCTAGTCACGTGAAGAACATGTACATTTTGATTTGTCATTTATGATTCTTAAGGTAAAAATTATTCAGTTTAAATGTTGCCACTATTATGATGACATTGTGGTAATTCACCAATAAAATATATTTTTTCCTTGTCTTTGGTCCTATTCACTTATTTTTCAGCTAGTTTTCTGCTGGATCAGCTTCCTAAAGTAGCTTACTGCCTAGTCTCAAATATGCTAATGTTGGCAGAGAGGACAGGAAGGAACCAAAAGGACAGAGTAGTGAAGGAAATCAGCATGTTTGATATAGATGACATTAAGCAGAGATGGAATTACACGGTTAATTTCCTGTACTTGATAGAACTCATTTCTGATTCTAGCCAAGATATGAAGGCAGTTTACCATTTGTAAAGTGTAGAATATAGATGACCATGACTTTTATAGCGGTTATTCTATTATGCAGTTCTTTTTCCTTATGTTAGGAAGATAAATATTTACAGCAGTAGAAGCAACTTTTAGCCCACTTCACCTGTTAGCTGAGAAACATGGGGATAGAAAGATACTTGCTTATTTTTCATTTACCTCTCATGAGAATTCATACTTCTGATCTGAAAAGTCTCAGCTTCAGCCAGTTGCTAGAAGTCCTGAGATGTGAAGTCACTTCACATCTAATAAGTCAACTCTCTGATGTGAAATAATTATATACAGATTTCTTCAAAAACAGTGACTTCAATAATTTGTGGGATATAGGGCCAAGCATAGAAGATAATTGTAAGACCTTAATATAGCTTGATAAAGAGTAATTAACAAAGTTCTTCTGCATTCTCAGCTTCTCCATAATTAAAGAAATGACCTGTGTATTAATAAAATATGATTTAAAGCATTTTCATTTTGCACTGTTGAAGTAGGTAACATAATTTTAAAATTTCTTCTTTCTGTCAGAGTTAGATTACTAGTATATTATCAGTACAACATCAACTTATTTAGTAATGTTAATAATATGAGCAAATTAGTAAAGTAAGCCCCTGTTTAGCTGTTTCATAAAACCATACACTGTCCAAATATAGTATGTAATTAGATCAGAGTTTTTCAAGAAGCAAAAAGGGATAAAATTGTCTGCTTCAGAATAAACGGATCTTCTCCATGGTTAATGGAGTCTTCTGGTCTTATTTTACCAATCTAGTTCTAAAACACTTATTTTTAATTTAATTTAATTTATTATTATTATTATTTTTTAATATGTAAAGAGATAAACAATAGAACTGGCAGCATCTAGCTTTCAGGGAAGGAATGCATAAAAGTTCTCTTGTTTATTTTGCTTGACCTTACAACAGATGACCGTCTGGATAACTGCTGTGTGTGGTGCCAAAAAAGCTGTTAACCAGTAAAATAAATAAATAAATATAATAAAAATGTAAATGTGCCAAGAATGTATGATCAAAAGTCTCAGAGTCAGATCTGCAGATACAGGTCAAATATTGATTGTCAAGGAGCTTGTCTTGCATAAATGTCTTGTGACAGGAGGGAGAACACCCCCATGACCTGATGCTCCTTGCTCACATGAATGTTTTATATTCAGTGTTATCTAACTTTTTCCTGACTTGAGGGGTGGGGGCAGAGGTCTTTTTCTGTCTATGTTATAACTACAGATAGATTATAAAAACATTAATTCAACTTCTGTTCTCACTTTGCTCACTGAGAAAGTTTCATTCACATGATGTCAGCTGGAATTGCAAGTGCCTTAAACCCCTGAAAACCAAGCTGCAATCCCTCTGAACCTTGTCTGCTTATCTGAAGGAATATTGTAAGGTAAAATACACAAGGTAGGTTCAGTTTAAAATCTACAGCTTTACAGAGCTCCAGGACATTCTGGATGAATTTGCAGTTTAACATATTAATTGCAGTTTAATATGTTAAACTGCAATTTGCTTGCTGGCTTTAGTGATCTTATTTGTAGCATCCAGTTCTTTACATTCAATGAATCACAGAATGTTAGGGATTGGAAGGGACCTTGAAAGATCATCTAGTCCAATCCCCCTGCTGGAGCAGGAGTACCTAGATCACGTCACACAGGAACACGTCCAGGTGGGTTCTGAATGTCTCCAGAGAAGGAGACTCCACAACCCACCCTGTGCAGCCTGTTCCAGTGTTTTGTCACCCTCACCATGAAGAAGTTTCTTCTCATATTTAAGTGGGACCCCCTATGTTCCAACTTGCACCCATTGCCCCTTGTCTTATCATTAGATGTCATTGAGAAGAGCCTAGCTCCATCCTCATGACACTCACCCTTTACATATTTATAAACATTAATAAGGTCACTGCTCAGTCTTGTCTTCTGCAAACTAAAGAGACCCAGCTCCACTTCCTTAATCGTCTTTGTGGCTCTGCACTGGACTCTCTCAAGCAGTTTCCTGTCCTTCTTGAACTGAGGGGCCCAGAACCGGATGCAATATTCCAGATGAGGTCTTACCAGGGCAGAGTAGAGGTGAAGGAGAATCTCTTGACCTATTAACCACACCCCTTCTAATACTCCCCAGGATGCCATTGGCCTTCATGGTGACAAGGGCACAGTGATGGCTCATGGTTATCTTGCTGTTGGAAATGGGAATAACATTTGCTTTCCTCTTTGAACACTCTTTTTCCTTTGGGCTGGAAAAGGCAGATTTTTGGTTATAAAACACAAAGTGTTTATACCCATTGGTAGCTCTAAGATTTTTAATAGAGAACTCTAAAAATTAAAAAAAATACACCATATAGGAAACACACATCTTTAATTTGCTTTCATTATCTAATAAACTAATAGGAAAAAAATACAAAACAAAAGATAAACCTTATAATATTAAAATAACAATAAAATTAATTATTAATAATTTAATAATTAATATAAATAATTAGCCATATAGAATTAAATATATTAATTCATTAAATTATAATTAATTGATTTAATAATAAAAAGATGACAAAGTGAGTAGAAAATAAATGTTTCTAAGAGTATGTAACAGATAATGCTTACCTCTTGTCATAAAGATTCCTGTCCTTATGCAATGGAAGACAGACAACAAATCAAACATATCTTTGTGATAGTACAGTGAGGTCTAGAAAGGGATCTGATTTCACAGAATGAGAACTCTGAATTTTCTTAGAATCAGGTTTCTTTATGAGGTTATGTTGGACCAAAGTGATAGAAAGTGAGATAGCAAAAATATCCAGTCACCCTGAAATTTGGGTAATAGCTGAAGATTAGATCTTTCAAGCTTTACCTCCAAGTCTGATACATGTGGCTTTATTGCTTGTATCACTGACAAGAATAAAGGCTTTAAACTGAACTGAACTAGTTTTTAAACTCCCTTACTCAACTGTTACAATATGTACACTATTGATTAAAGTATTTTTAAAATGGTATTCCACATTTTTTCCTTGTGAAAACTGTTATAAAATGAGTTGTGAAACCCAAGCTGTCCAGAAAATGAGTGTAAAAAACACCTATGTGGCACATTTAGAAATAAACTTTTATTTTCTAGCAAAAAATGCACAGATTTTTGTGAAATCATCCAATGTTTTTCTCCCTTCTGACTTCCAGTCATTCACGAGGTTTTTCCTGACAATACCTCAAATTGTTACTACTGACTCTATATGTTGGATTGTTTGGATACCTGTCATGCATAAGTGGAGGTTGAGGGTAAAAAATAAAAGAGGATTAATCAACGTGGGATTATAATTTTCTGCAACACCTGTTTTGCCCAGCTGCCTCTGACTGTTTCTCCAATTAGACAATAAAGTTGTTTTTGAAATCAATGGAGAGTCCATTGTAGTTTTGCCAAGATAGACACTCAGTAACAGAACTGTGAAACTTTTGAAATATATATTCAGGCCATTTAAAAAAAATGGAAACAGGAAAATATCGATAATGAAAAAAAGACACTTTAGTAGTCTGAATATATTTGCTCTGAGACACTATGACTGCAATTCCAACTACCCCAGAATATTATCTTTATAACCAAGCCCTGTTGCTACCCGTGGTCAGTAATTTTTGTTTCTCTGCTGCTCCCCTCCCCACTCTCAATGTTTTGGTATCAACAGTTATACTTCATACGTGTTCAGCAGAAATTGCATCCTCATTTTGGGAAGGACTGTTCCTGTCAGATCTGTGAGAAATACACTTCAGGCTGATTGTTTTTCTTCCCAGAAGAATGAGGTGGAATGAATTTTGTTATTTTTGTATATTTTTCTTTTGGCATGACAGAATCCCTATAAATATAGATTTAGATACTGTAGATACTGATACTGTAGAGTAGCAACACTGTATCTGGGCAAGATTAAAGACAAAAAAAGTATAGATAGTGGAGAAGACAGGGTATATAATAGATTCCTCTAAAATCTTTGATTTGTGAAAGAAAATAATCTCATCCTTTTTACATGTCCCCTGTATAATCCCAGATAGCATACTCTCTGCTAATTATTTTTTCTTCTCATAAATCCCCAGGTTTCAGTTTTCCTTTGAGATATTAAATAAAATAACATAGTAAATATGTAGATTTGCCACAATTCTCTAAAGAAACAGCAAAGTGCTGCAGAAAAATAGCCAGGCAGATTGGTATATTGCTTCAGATTCTGGAAAGTTCAGGCACTTCAAACTAGGTATTTGAAATCCCAATGAAAGCTCTGGGGTTGTTTCTTGACGCAGAATGTATATAAGAGAACCTCTTTGGTCCCTTGTTGAGAAAAATAAACTTGAGTTGCCTAAATCTCCTCTGTGCCTGAGAGAAACAGAAAATTTTACAAGCACAGTGTGATCATTTTCTGAATGTTACAAGTTTTCTTCATCAGATAGGTTCTGAACTGCATCCAAGAGAATACTTTGTCTTTATCAGTTTGAGAATTTACTAAATGTAGGATTTGTTTAGCATCTAAAGCTCTGCTGTCTTGATCTGTCTGCAATTTGTTTACTGCTTGAATTATTATCAATGACTACCAGCACTTCCCCAAACAAATCTAACAAGCCCCATGATACAAGTTTTGTGGTATTTTCTTTTACTGTAAGTTAATTTTTGTAGTTTAAAATTTTGTCAAATTTTAAACTACATGGTTTAGTCAAACCATGGCAAAGCTAATACTTCAAGCTGTGCAGCAAATGATACAAAGCATAGCATATGTGTTATATGTGCTCAGTATAGCAAATCCTGTGAAAATGCAGTTTTCCTGCCATATTTTGCCATAGATCTATTTATTTATTTACATCTTATCTTAAAGTTTCATTTTAACCTTCCAGTCTCTATTAAATCAGAAATGTGCTAAATCCAAGCAAGCCATCTATCTTTTTTTTTATTTTTGAGCTTTTGAAACCTTTTCATTCTAATTGTTTAAGAGGTACAAATAACACAACCAAGGAAGCTCCTCTATTACTGTTACAAATAAAAAAATGTAACCAGCTCTAAAGGATTCCATTTCACTGACAAAAATAATGTTTCTTAGTCATATTACATCTTGAAGACTATTTAGAAAAATGTAATAAATACTGTGACTGTAGTAGTGTTTTGGAAGCAATAAAAAGTGAGAGGACTTGTCAGGTGTATGGGATAAAGAAAAATGACATTTTGAAAATCTCAGGGCACATCTGCCAATTCATGAATTCATTCACCTGAGGCCGATTACGCAGATAACAGAGAGTAGCCTAACTAAAAGCAGGAATTTAAAAGCGAAGGCTAGACCTAAACTCAGGTGATAGAGGTGACACAGGGCGGGCTCTGTGTCAAATCACTGTGGTAAATTACTGTTGTGGATGTTTTCCTATAGATCAGAATGATAAATGTTACGATTTGCCAATAAATACACTTCTAATTTTTCTGGAAGTATATTTACCAATTAGTGAGATATTAATATTGTCCTCTGAGAGTCATAATAGAAGAAAGATCTCACACACTATTATAAAATTCTGAGTATTAGCAAGGTACTTTTCATACAGGAGTCACTTCACAGTAAGGAGAAATTGTAATAGGGAGGAATGAAAGGAAGGTAAACATATAGCTATATATATAGATATATGTATGGTATATATAGATCTATATAGTATATATAGATATACCATATAGAAGGTAAGCATAATACCTGATGCTTACAACCAGCAGCTTGGCTCTGCACTGGTACAGATGAGGAGGTAGAGAAAAGCATCACTGAACTTTCTCGAGAAAAGCACTGGATCTGTAGTGCTTTGTTACTCTTGTCACGGTCGACTCAGGTGAAGTAAACTGAGAGGAGCAGGTGCAGTAGGGTGATGGGCCTAGCAAGAAGGCTGCGCTGTGAATACATCATGAGGCATTGAGCAGCTGCCTTTGGGAACCAGCATTTTTAGCAGAAACTTTGAAAGCATTTCTTTCAGAGGCTGCTTTGCACAGCTGCCCTTACTTCCATTTTCTTCAGCATAATCAAGAAAGCCTCTTATTTTGTTGAGAATAGAAATGGCTGAAGAACCTAAAAACAGTCCCTGTACATATATGTTCACTCTAAGCCTTTTAAGTGTATCTACTCTAGAGTGTATCTATCCCTCTGCCATACAGTTTTTTCTTTCTCCTCAGCCTTGTTAATTTAGCAGGGTTATAAAGATTTATTTGCATGACTTAGCACTGCCCTAGTTTCTCTCACTTTATGGAATCTTCTTACCTTACTAAATTAGTAAGCAATGAAGACCAGATTGCAAGTCTACTTTTGCTGAGATTTGTTCTTCCTTATGGGTTCAGTTCACAACAAATTTGACACGTTCAATTTATTTTATTTTATTTTATTTTATTTTATTTTATTTTATTTTATTTTATTTTATTTTATTTTATTTTATTTTATTTTATTTTATTTATTTATTTTCAGTAGTGCTTATATGGCTTTTTCTAGTTCTTATAGAAAGGCTTAGACAGCTTGCTAGAGCAAGCCCCTTTAGCTGTAGTATTCTCCCCAGGATTCTGTCCCTAAGAGAAATCAAGGAAGTGTGCTTTAAAGAGACTTTAAAAGGTAGAGCATATTTCCTTACATGAAGATCATGAAAATACATTTTCTTTCCTAATCTCTTATTACTGTGGAAGTTGAAAATAGAATAGACCTTTTTTTTTTCTTTCTTTTTTTCTTTTTTTCTTTTTTTCCCTAGTATAATTTTATTGGTTTAACCCTTCATTACTGAAAGTGAATTTTTTCATGTGAAGGTAGTATTTTAGCTGTTTTGGTTTAATGGGACTATAAATAGTCTTTTATAAATGAGAGAAATATCCCTTTTTATTACAGCTGCAATTTATTCTGTATGTTATACATAACAACATTTGGGAGCAAAATTTTCTCTTTATTTTCTCTTATCATTTTGCAAATTAATATAAGGTTAATAAAGTTGTTCACAAATTCCCATTTCTAATTATTTAGTTACCAGTACCATTAATTTCCCGTGAGATTAGCAAATTAAGAATGCATTTTTTTTCAGTTAAATATTTTTGTTGTTGTTTTTCTATTTTGAGTAAATTTAATTTGGCATCTGTACAAAAATCATACTCCAAAGTAAAAATTATATATATATATATATATTTTTTTTTTTTTTTTTTTTGAGGGCCACATTTTTTTCTGCTTTCTGTTAACCCTTTCCAATTTGTAGAAGTTCACAGAGTCACAGAATCACAGAATTATCTAGGTTGGAAGAGACCTCAAGATCATCAAGTCCAACCTCTGACCTAACACTAAGTCCTCCACTAAACCATATCACTAAGTTCAACATCTAAACGTCTTTTAAAGATCTCCAGCGATGGTGACTCCACCACTATCCTGGGCAGTGGATATCCTGGGCAATATCCACCACTATTCCAATGCCTCACAACCCTCTCAGTAAAGTTCTTCCTCATATCCAACCTAAAACACCCAACTTTAGCCCGTTCCCCCTCATCCTGTCACCAGGCACGTGGGAGAACAGACCAACCCCCACCTCGCTACAGCCTCCTTTAAGGTACCTGTAGAGAGCAATAAGGTCACCCCTGAGCCTCCTTTTTCTCCAGGCTGAACAAGCCCAGCTCCCTCAGCCGCTCCTCGTAGGACTTGTTCTTCAGACCCCTCACCAGCTTCGTTGCCCTTCTCTGGACTCTTTCGAGCACCTCAATGTCCTTCTTGTAGCGAGGGGCCCAAAACTGAACACAGTACTCGAGGTTTGGCAGTACTTGAGGTGCGGTTAAATGACATTTAATTGTACAGTTTTAATACTATGCATTTGTTTTGGATGTAGCCTGAGAAACTTTTTTCTTAGACAGACTCCATGGATGAATCCTTTTCTTTTGTACTTATTGATTGATTTTCTTCAACTTTTTTTTCTTCAACTTTTAACAAGGTGATTAAGGGTAATTATGTTCTTAATCATTTTTGGAAATATACAGCCAAGGAGATTATGCAGATCATGTCAGTTACCTGTCTGAAGAAAAATTTTCAGACACCATGGATTAAGGTAACACTGATATGAAAAAAAGCTTCGGTCAGACATTAAAGGTACCTTGGTCCTAGGTACTTAGGTACCTACCTTTGGCCAAATTTGGTCAAAGACAAGATGTTAATCCAATAACTTTATTAGTTTAGATCTCATGGAACAGACTGATGTTTTTGAAATTACTTATTATTATTTTTTTAATGTATATTTTTTTCCAAGTAAATATTTTATACAAGGGTGATATTCATAAATATTTTTCCTCCACAGCTGTTATTGAAGTTATTGTGGCACTAAGAGACTACTGAAATATTAGAAGTAAAAAATGGTCTTCATGAGCAAACAAAGAAGTAAATATGATGACAACTTTGCAAATAAGTCCCCGCTGCTTATGCATTCAGAACATACCCAAACTCTGACTATTTGTTGATTTCATAAAATTTTCCATAGGTTCAAAAATGGCATTACACCGACTAATTATCTTTAATCAGTACTTCAGTTTCAGTTCTGTCATTTGGCATGTAAATATCATTAATCTTGTCATCAGCTTAACACTTATTTCTTCAGCTATAGAAGGTCACAACTTCAGCTGAAATTGAACCTAACCTTGATTTGAAAGTCTAATATTTAATGTGTATCCAAAAAATGATAGACAAAACAATCCCTAGTCTATTGCTTTTACTTTACACCATTTTGTCATTTTAACTTTAGATTCCAGAAGCTAGTGTTTCTCCTAAATTTTAGGAAGGAAGTCTTAGGAGATGTTTAACACGGCAGTTGGCTAGACTTCATACAAACTGCAGTGGTAGCTACTTCCTTTAAATATGAAATAGAGAATTATCTAATTTAGGATCATAGAATCATTTGGGTTGGAAAAGACCTCTAAGGTAACCTAATTCAACCCTTAACGTAGTACTGAAGTCCACCACACCTGTCCAGGCCTTGAGCACCCAGCTTCTTCAGGAAAATGCTGTGGAAAACAATGTAAAAAGCCTTACTGAAGCCTAGGTAGACTACATCCCTCATCCACTGAGCACATCACTTTGTCGTAGAAGGAGGCTGTTTGTCAAGCAGGACCTGCCTTTCATAAACCCTTGCTGACTGGGCCTGATCGCTTGGTTGTCCTATAAGTGCTTCATGATGGTACTCAAGATAAGCTGCTCAATGAACTTCCCTGGCACCAAGGTTAGACTGACAGGCCTGTACTTTCCCAGATCCTCCTTCTGGCCCTTATTGTAGATGGTCATCACATTTACTAGCCACCACTAGATGGTGACCTCACCTGATAACCAGGACTGATGATTAATGATAGAAAGCGGCTTGATGAGCATGTCTGACAGCTGCCTCAGTACCCTTGGGTGTATCCCATCTGGCCTCATAGATATGTATACATATAAGTGGAGTAGCAGGTCGCTAATCATTTCCTCATGGATTATGAAGGCTTCATTCTATGCCCTGTGCCCATCTACCAGCTCAGGGGGGCTGACTACATGGAAAACAACTGATCTTGCTGTCAAAGACTGAGGCAAAGAAGGCATTAAATACATCAGCCTACAGACAACCTCATCTCTTGTCACTATGTTTTCCTCCATATCCAAAAAAAGGATGGAGATTCTCCTTAGTCCTCCTTTTCTTGTTTGTGTATTTATATATATATATTTTAATTGTCTTCAACAGTAATAGATTGAACTCAAATTGGGATTTGGCCATTCTAATTTTGTCCCTGCACAGCCTCATGACATCTCTGTAGTCTTCCTGAGTGACCTGCCTCTTCCAAAGATCAGAAACCCTCTTTTTCTTCCTAAGCTCTAGCCACATATCTGTGTTCAGCCAGGCTGGTCTTCTGTGAGGGCTCATCTTTTGGCATGAACGGACAGCCTGATCCTATGACTTTAAGATTCTTTTTCCTGAGGAGTGTCCAATCTTCCTGCACTCCTTTGCCCTTCAGGACTGCTTCCCAAGGGACTCCACCAACCAGTCTCCTTAGCAGGCCAAAGTCTGGCCTCTGGAAGTCCAGGGTGGCAGTTCTGGTAACCCCACTCCTTACTTTTCCAAGAATCAAAAACTCTATTAATTCATGACTGATGTGCCTGAGATGGCTTCCAACCATCACCCACAAGTCCTTCTCTATTTATGAGAAAAAAGGTCCAGTGGGGCACTGTCCCTAGTTGGTTCACTCACCAGCTGTGTCAGGAGTTACCTACCACAGACTCTAGAAACCTCATAGACTATTTCCTTTCTGCTATATTGTGTTTATGGCAGACATCTGGTAAGTTGAAGTTCCCCACAAGAGAAAGGGCTAATGATTGTGAGACTTCTCCCAGCTGTTTGTAGAATATTTCATTTGCCTCTTCAGCCTGCTTAGGCAGTCTCTAACAGGCACCCATGAGAACATCTGCCCCCTTTGGCCTTCCCTCATTACTTACCCATAACCATTCAACTCTGTCATCACCATTATTAATCTCAAGACAATTAATCTCAAGACTCTCAAATCTCAATTTCCCCTACATCTTTTCTGCTGTCAGAGTGTAATGATGGTCATTGCTTGGAAAGTGGAAAATGCAAGTTTCTCTCCCTACTCTGAAAAAAAAAAAATAATAATAATAATAAAAACAAACTCAAGAAAGCACCCCTAATGCCTGGGAAGTTCAGTAAGAAAATGGTAACAGGAAACCATGGAACTGTTTGTGTTTGTGTTCTTGCGTACAATACAGTTCAAGTTCATTGTGCCAGCAGGAAAAAGAGAGTGAAAACTAGCACTGAACACCTCACTCATTGGTTAAGGGGAATGGAGAAAACTTATTGAAAGCTTGTCTGCACTTCCAAGAATTCTTTTGTTTTATGCTGAAATACTCTTTAAGAAAATAGATATACTTTCTTTTTTTTTTTTTTTTTTTTTTTTCCTCTGCTCAGAATTCCTGGATAGTGCTGAGCACCTTCAAGCTGACTTAATTGATGTTAGGAGTTATATGCTCAGTGCCATGGCAGTTTCAGAGGTTATTCTGAAAACCTTATTTTTTCTCATTCAGATATAGAAAGTCCAGGCACTTACTATGGGTTCTTACATATCATGATGGTGGCCTAGCATAGAAAAATAGAATAGAATAAATAAGGTTGGAAAAGACCTCCAAGATCATCTGGTCCAACTCTTCCACCAATATCACCCACTAAACCATGGGAATATAACCATGTCCCTAAACACCATGTTCCATCTTTCCTTAAACACCGCCAGGGATGGTGACTTCATGCCCTCCCTGGGCAACCCCTTCCAATGCCTTTCTGAGAAGAAATTTATCCAAATTTCCAACCTACACCTTCCCTGCCGAAGTCCTTCATAATTAGGACCTAGGACATATGAGGCAATGACAAAATATTTGTTTTCCCATGTCTATAAAAGGCTTCAGATAAACTTCTGTATGTTACTTTCTCATCACATTTACTTGATTTTACACTAAAAAATTATTACAACATTTGAAGAAAGAAAAGATTCTATGATTCTATGGTACGAAAGAAAAAAACAAATTGAGATGTTGTTCCAGCTTTGACAAAGTAGAAAACAGAAAAGTAGATTTATTTTAGAAAAGTAGTATTTAATATTAAATATAGTTTTCTACTTTGACAAAGTAGAAAACTATATTTAATATTAAACTGATGTTACATTTGATTTTAGATAAAAGACCAAGAAAATAAATGCTTGTAGTGAAATTTCAAAGAAATAAACATTATTTTCAGTGTAATAAAATTCATTCATTTTATTCTTTCTGTCTCTAGATATCTACATAGATATACTTGACATAGTATAGATATTCTCTCTCTACATATCTACATATATATCTATGGAACAGTAAGCAGTGCTGCAGCTAATATTTGTGTGACCTTCAGTATCATGGTAATTTATTTAAATGTTCTTTGATAATTAAGAATATTTCACATAAAAGGCAACTAAATTACTTTTACCAATTAATTATATCTTGAAGTTATCGGAGTGATCAATTATCATAATCAACAAGCATTACATAAATAAAACAAAAAATGAGTCTGAAATGCCAACTGGTCTCTTTTAGGCTTTTTTTTAATTATTTTTTTATTTTTTTTTATTTCTCATTGATGAAATAACTATTTTTAATGCAAAATGATTTATGTGTTGCTCTACATAAACTAGTAATAGAATTTTCATTAACTTACTGAATTACTATTTTCAAAAGTCTTGCTTATTCAAAATTGCATAACATTTGTTTCTGATCTGTCAAAAATCTGATTCAGCAGATTATTTACAGATGTGAAATAATATTGCTATTAGGTAACGCTTGTAGCACTTGTCCTTCCTTCCTTCCTTCTCTTCCTTTCTCCTTCTCTCTTTTGTCTTCTCAATTTCCCTCTCCCCTTTTCTATTCTTTCCTGTACCATCCCCAAACAAAATTATAGTTCTTATCATCACAAAATAAAGCTTGAAATTTAACAGGTAGCAGGAGATTCTCTCCTTGTCTCTTTTTTTTTTTTTAATTTAATTTTATTTTTATTTATTATTTATTTATTTATTTATTTATTTTATTTTATTTTATTTTTATTTTTATTTTTTGTTTTGTTTCGTTTTGTTTTAATATTGCTAATCACTGGTGTCATTTCTAAGCATTTTCTAGACAAAACTGACAATCATCTCACTGGAGAATTAAGACTTCAAAATGGGAAATATATGAAACTGTTGGAAAGTGTCCAGAGGAGGGCTACGAAGATGGTGAAAGGCCTGGAGGGGAAGACGTATGAAGAACGGCTGAGATCACTGGGCCTGTTCAGCCTGGAGAAGAGGAGGCTGAGGGGAGACCTCATCACAGTCTACAACTTCCTCGTAAGGGAGTGTCGAGAGGCAGGAGACCTTTTCTCCATTAACACTAGTGACAGGACCCGCGGGAACGGGGTTAAGCTGAGGCAGGGGAAATTTAGCCTTGACATCAGGAGGGCGTTCTTCACAGAGAGGGTGGTTGCACACTGGAACAGGCTCCCCAGGGAAGTGGTCACTGCACCGAGCCTGTCTGAATTTAAGAAGAGATTGGACTGTGCACTTAGTCACATGGTCTGAACTGTTGGGTAGACCTGTGCGGTGTCAAGAGTTGGACTTGATGATCCTTAAGGGCCCCTTCCAACTCAGGATATTCTATGATTCTATGATTCTATGATTCTATGATTTGTACTCAGAAGCCATAGATGTTGATGAAGATTATGAAGACAATATTCAGACTAGTAAAGTTATGAAATGTACTTTTCCGGTATACATAGAGTGACATATTTAATGAAGAAATAAGTGAAACTAAATTTTCTCAGTATTTTAATCATTTTAATTGATTAAATTATTTTTTTTTTTCTAGGTGAATTCTTTTTGAAAATTTGTAACATAAAATTTATAATTCAGAATTAAACAGCCACCTATGTCCCATCCATAAAGTATATGAACTTTCCTCTATGTTGCTACAAGATTAACAAAAGAACAGAACACATATGACCATGGCTGACAAAATTAAATACATTTTTCAGAAATCTGTAATTATTTTAATAACTTTTAATTGACAAGAGTCATAACAGGAAACAAACAAACAGTAAACAAACAGGTTGCAAACAGTAGACAATGAGCATAAGAAATTGCAGCTACTTTACAGTCTAGAGATTCTAATTAGTTGCCATCCTAGATTAATCCATTGCTTAAATAAGAATGTGATAAATATGCTTGTCAAATAAGCAATATCAACAATGAGATGGCTGCTTCATCCTTAGTATTACCCTTACAATTACATAGTGTGGCTCAAAAATGTTTTTATTTGAACATATATACATGTGGGCAAGGAGTGAGCTGATGCCTTGATCATGCCTTCTTCATCGTGCCTATTCTTCATATCACAGATGAGGTACAGAGAACTACGAAGTGTTGGCAGCTCTGTGTCACCCCCATGTTTCTCCTATTCAGACAGAAAAGCCCTGCTGGACTGACTATTAAGCTAACTTCTAACCTCATTGGCATCAACAAGAGTAAGACCAGTGATTCTGGCCTTGTAGCATTTTTCTCCTTCAAACACAAAATCAAACAACATGGCTGAACCTGGAAGACAGAACAAGTAGCTCTTTCTGGATAATGAAGGACAAAGAAGGAAAAAGAAAGCCAATAGAACAAAAGCATGTTTACTTATTTGTGCTTTGAACTTCGACTCCAGCAGACAACGTCCTCTCTGAGCCTTTGCTCAGAAAAATAGCATGTGTGTGATGTGTGGTACAAAAGGCACAGCAAAGCCTTCCACAGCTCTGAAACAGAAGTTTGAGAGCATCCCAGCGAGAAATTCATGGTTATAGTAGCTCAGATTTGTTACAGATATTGGGAGTAGGTTTGGAAATAAAAAAGACAGTCAAGGTTTTCTGATTCCTTCGATAGAACTGCTAAAAGCAAGTAACATTTCAGCGAGAGAGAAATAAAAATAAATTTAAAAAGGACAGAGAGGAGAGAAGGGACCACAATGAAAGAATAAAGACAAAAGAAAGAATAAAAATACACCTAAAGAATATTAATACCTTTAACTAATGGTTTCTACCTTAGAATTGTTGACCTGTCTTTGGAGATCCCTGTCTCCCCACAGTGTTCTTAATTCTAACTGTACCCAAGACAGTATGTTAGATAGAATGTTACTTTGAGATGTAAATATTTTTTTTTCAGGGGGATTTAATTTTGTAGTGATCGGGTCTGTGTAATTAGATTAAATTCTTTAACTAAACTTTTGCAAACATTTGCATGATAAAGAAGAGAATATTACAGGGTCTGATCAAGTATAGGATATATTCTCTTCACCTCCTCACTTCTTTTGACCCTTTTCTCATCAGACACTGAAACTTCTGTACTTTCTCTTTTCTAATGCATTTTTACAAATTCCACAGTCCAGATAGCACATCTATTTTCTTTAAAACAGATCTAAATCAGTAGGTTCAAATAATGAAAATACATGGAAAACATCTCTGAACTTGAATGTAATTTTGAACAGACAAGCTAGTCTGTAGAATGCCTTGCAACCAATTTATAGAATACAAAGGAAAGAATAAGAAAAAGAATCCTGAAGGTCTTGCAATGTTCTTGCCTTCTCAGCCTTGCTAAAAACAAACACAGCCATTAAAAATCAGTTGAATTACTATTAGTACTCATGATTTTTATGCTATATTGTGCAGTTGGGGATGAATTTGATAATATAAGTATGGTCATTAAAATTTCTCATCCTGTAAAACATTGAGACAGTTGAAATTAAATGTTTATCCCTTTCAAGCACGTGTTTGTGCTAGTCTTCCTCTCCTTTGATCCCACTGGCCTTGTTAAAGGCTTAAATCCATGGTTTGTTTCTCTTAATATTCATTCATTGCAAAAGATTGTGAGTTTAATTTCACACACAAAAAAAATGAGAATAACTTTCCTGAAATAACTGACAGTAGAAATTTCAGTGAAAAATATTTGAGTGAATGTGGCTCCTTTCTTTCTGCCACGGTTTCTTGTTCTCTCTATGGCAAATTATAGACACTTACGATAGTTATTTAATGTTGCATAACATATAAATTATTATTTTCTATTAAGAATATGAGGAAAACCTCCATTAAAGCAACTACAAGATAAAGTTATCAAGATAAAGTGTAAAGACTACCTCTATAGTATAGTTCTTTCATTCATGCTTGAATAAAGTATCTCAGTGAAGGAAACAAAAAGCTTAAGCCTGTATTCTTCTCAAGATACTTTGTAAAGATAACCAGTGGAATAATTAAAAACAAACAAGCAAACAAATCTTGTTAAACCACAAGAATTTATTCAGTTCTGATTCTCGTTATAGTGAGCTTTCCACTGACCTGTTTCTTCAATTCACAACATTTTATTACCTATCATTGCATTTCCACACTGAATATTATTTTTATGTGACATTAATCACTTTGGAATCTGCATTTGCTACAGCTATAATATATTACTGCATATATCTGTTGATTTTACCAATATTTCTTTTTCCTATAAGTAACAGTTTCTAATATAATATTATCAGAGCAAAGATATCTCATGAGTGGATCCAGAAAAATATGTGCCACTGGGATGCAAATACTGTAAAACATCTGAAGTCCCATTAAATATGCTGTGCCACAAATAGGGCCTAATATTTTCTACAGAGACTTATATGGCTTGGTTCTTCTGAGGAATGTGTTGCCTAAAATTAAGCTCTGAAATACAGCACAGAAATAATGAAAAGTAAGTCTTAATACAAAATTAATACATCAGGTATATTTTTTTTTCAGGCTTTCCCACAGTTTTTGTCAGGAAGATTATAGTATATTTTTTGTGTTAGAGCATTCTCATTCTTATTTTTATCCTGACCAGCAGTAAAGAGCTTGGCTAGCATGCTAAGATGCTAAGATGATGTTTTACTAGCACTAATCATATATTTTTTTTCAAAGTGAACCCTTCAAGTAAGCATCTCACGTGAATGTGACCAGGAAATGACCAAATACACAGCTCTTTGTGTTTGTTTAATACCTAGTACTTAATGACTTTAGCTAAAAAAAAAAAAAAAAAAAAAAAAGTAGTAACAATGCTGAACATTCTGCTTATATTTTACTGCTCCCCATATAGTATTAGATAATGGAATGATTCATTATTTTTATTAGGCCCATTTTCTCCAGAAATGTGTTTGTGAATTTCCACTGGAAAAGTGATAACTTACATTGCAAGTTTTCAACCACAGTAATTGAACCTACTACAGTTTTGGACAGGGGACCTAACCTAAGTCAGTAATGTCCTTTCTGTGGCCTTTGTCACTATTGGTAGAGATAGCTAGCCTACAGCTAAGATTACCTTTTAATATTTGCAACCAGCTGTTGCCTATTTTTCTGTTTTCATACATTTCCAGGAAAACATAAAATGCATGTTTTTTCTTCTCTCTCTCTCTCTCTCTCTCTCTCTCTTTCTCTCTCTCTCTCTTTTTTTTTTTTTTCCCTGTGACTGAATGTGCGTTTGTAAATTTCGGAAAGCACAAACACATCTGCATGCACTTCTCATGCAATCAGCAGCACTGTACTTATTGTTGAGACTTCCTTAGCAGTAACTAAAACAAACGACATGCAAATACCATCCTTCTATGTCCTACAAGTTTGCTAATTAATGTCTGCATTAATGATCTTAAGTAGGCACACACCCAGAATAGGGCATAAGAAATTTTTTACAGTCAGATGTAGGGACACTTACACAGACTGCATAAATTGTGAGACAGTATCGAATGGCTGTTCAAACACAATATCAATAGCACATGTCCAGGATAGTTTCACAAGTGGGCATATGGAATCATATTTTATAGCACAACACATGTTTCACTATATGTCTTTGGTAACACTCGCTGGGTGTATGGCTAAAAGGGTTCTTCCAGAATGCTTCTGTATGGTCTGTTACAGCTGCAGAATAGACATTGCCTTAGACAGTATTCTCTGTGAACAGGTACGTTTGTATCAGTAACTGAAGAACAGTTATTTTAGGAGAAAGATGCAAAAAGAAAGTATAATTAGATCCTGTGAATACTTTGTTTTCCTGAAACATCTATTGACTTAGATTGGAATAATGCTTCCTTTTGAAGTGCATCACTTTATTTCCACAATGTATTTTACCATTCTGGCACGTAGACAACTTAAATTATGTTGACTGCGAAGCATAGAACATTAAAATGCTTTAAAAATACTTCTTAGGATAACATATGATCTGCTTAGGATAGTTCCTCTAGCTAACCAGCTCAAAAGCTCAAAAGAAATGGAAAACAGTGTTTTTAGTCCCCAGATAGTTATTATTATTATTATTTTTTTTCCCCATGGATATTAAGTTTGATATCACTGTTTGCTAGATTTTCCATATATTCTTATAAAGGTAGAAGAACATGAAGAACATATGCTGAGGGTCTTCATTCAGTATTCATTCTCCTGAAGATGGGCTTACAAACAAAGCCACAGTAGAATAGAATAGATATATAATATTATGTAAGAGTGTGACAAAACTTACTTTTAATTTTAAATTATATAGAATGACATCCTTCCTCCTGTAAGAATATCCTACATTCAATTTGATATCACTCTTCTTCCTTCCTCCTTTTTGTGTTAACACAGAAAACATTTTCTATAAAACATTTAGTGTTCTTTTGTAGCTGCAGTCAATTTCAAATTTATTATGAACAAAGACACATACTAATACAATAGCATATTTGCTTTATGAGTCATGTCACTAGGTCTCTCCATTGTGGAACAGTTACTCAGATGTAAAAAAAAGTCTGTAGAGGCATTCAGTCCTGATATTAAGACTGTAACAGGCAGTCATAATGTGTGATCCCAAACAGATAGCATATGCTGAGCTTATTTAATTAGCTTTAAATAAGCAATTTTCCTTAAAACACTGTCTTGGAGTTATGTGTCTGGTGAATAACTGTGTATTTTTATGGACATAGAAAGGTCTTGTGTTTTTCAAACTATTTCAACTGAGTGTGACTAACAGTCATGAAAATTTGAAGGTTTCAATTTCCATTCACAAAATGGTAGAAGAAATGTTTGTTGCTTATTTAGAAGTTTTTATTTATATTTATCTTAAGAAAATATTTAAATATTTGTGAGCACTTATTACCTTACAGGCATTTGGGGGACAGTGAATACAGAGAGGAAGTCAGAGAAATGCTAAGTTGCTTAATGACAGTCTTTATGAGGACAGGCAGATGTGATGGACAGATGGGTGGACTAACAGAACTAAGTGCATTATTAGCTGCTCAGACATTTATTGAATGTCAGCCAAGACTACTGAAACATGGCAATTGACCATTGTTAAACATATCCAATAGGTAAAAAACTACATACAATAACAAAATGTGTATTATTTATTATTATATTATTAATTATTATTATTATATAAGATGAAGACCCAGAAAAATAATTGCACAAACTCATACTAAACCTGTTTTGAAAACAGCTGAAAAAACTCATTTACTTCTAAAGTGGCTATGTGTGTTAAAATTAGATCAGATGTTCTGACAGGTGTTCTGGTAGATGATGTAGATCATCTACCTACTTAATACAATACTTTAAAAAATATTTATATCTTGTGTTCCACCTTCTTCAACACATCAAGAAAAATAATATGGTATTTTTTATTATGACTCTGAATCAAAGAGTTTAGAATGGTTTTAGTAGAGCCCTATTCAATTAGTTTTACTCCTTACTGAAATGCAGCCACTGCAAGTGGAATTATGCTGCTGTCTTAGAGTATTTAGTGTAGGATTTCTTCTTGTAGAGTAATGATCTTCAGGTAGGCTTTTTGTTTGTTTACTGATTTCTGTTATCACAGCTAATGGATGAATTAAATCAGGAACTACATTTACCAAAGAAATAGAGATGTATTGCTGGTCCTGATTTCTTTAAAATAAAACCTTTCTAATACACAGAGGCTAATTGGAAATGGATGGCAGCACCTCTGAAGGAGGTCATGGTTTGAGACACGGCATAAGAGTGAGTAATACTTGGGAAAAAAATGATCTGCTTTCTAACATGACAAGAATGATTTGCAGTTAATAATAGAGAGGGTAAAGGCCAGTCTTTTCAGCTACCCTTGGCTTCACCTAGGACAAAATATAAAATCACTTCTGTTGCTGTGAGCTACTTGCCTTTTCCCCAATCATTACTGCTAAGTTATAACTTAGTGATAAAATTTGTCATTACAGACTTTATTGCCATTAAAGTTGATTTATTTGCATGCCTGGTGAATAAGAACTGCATTACATTGGCTTTCAGATTGCTTGCGTACTCAAGACAGTAAGTGCATCACTGACTTAATTGTCTTTTGCTGCTTTACTTGCTCTCTAATCTGAAAACAATATGTGGTCAAATTCATCTTTGGCAGAAGTCCACTGACTACTCAGAAACCATCTTCCTGAATTGTTGCACTTTCTGTACCATTCTCGGTTAGTAACATAAGACTGAAAAGACCAAAGCCAAGTACTTTCTGTGTACATGGGGGACACATCCTGCATGTTGCTTAGCACCTAACAACTCTGTCTTTTACTCCTCCTGATTTTAGAAGAAGATGATACAATACTGTAACTTTAGCCTCCAAATCGCCAAACAAATCCACGAGGGTGCACCTTAGTCCGGTCATTCTGAACCACCCTCATCTTTGTGGTTCCCTGAATACCTCCACTCACAGATGCAAGAATCTAGATTTTTAAAGCTAGAACACTCTAGAATAAATGTTGGAAAACCTAGAAAATATTCTGATTGCTTGAATTCTAACACTTATATACAGAATTTGGGTCTACAGCAGTATTCTGGTATAGTATTATTGGGAGCAAGGAATGAGGAAAGGTGGAGTAAAAGGGAGTGCTAAGCTTGTACCTCACTTTGTTCACTTCCATTTCCTTGCCTAGATTTCTGTCCATGGTGCCTTGCTGTCAGATGGATACTGCTATATTCCCTGTTTCCAGGGTAAAGACTGGAAACTTTTGCCACACTGCATTGAAACTAACGCCATTCCAGAATGATGGTAAAATTTAGAAATAGGAACTAAGAAAGGAATAAACCATTAAGGGACTTGGAAAATAGATCCATTTAACATCAATAGTGATACTGAAAGGCTGAGAGAGTTAGAAACTATGTCAGAATTGGTGCATGGAATAATGGCAAGAAGAAACTTATTACCAACTTGGAAATATATAGATATATTTTTTAAATTAAGAAATCCATTCAGTTGGTGAAGTATAGACTCATGTGTCATTGTTTTAGGCACAATAGATTAAAATATTTTTTGCCTTTGGTCCTTGTCCTGGGTTTACTGCCCAATAAATATATTTTACTGCAAATCAAATTTATCAAAATTATTCATGATTTTCATTACCAAATATTTCTGTAACAAACGATTCTGGAATTAATAAAAATGTTTTATTTTTATTTTTTATATTTATCTTTATTTTCATTTATTTTACAGCAAAGTTTCCTTACAGTTCAGTTTCTGGAAGGGTCTTTAAAAAGAGTAATACTGATTCATAGTAATTTGTTCTTCTGTGTAATGCAATTTTTCCTGTGTAAAGGAAGATTTTATTTTTTTTTGCAGGATTTAGTTTGGTCCCCCAGTCTTGCACTTCCATCTAACCGTTTTGTGATGCAACTATTCAAACTACTCATGTTCAGTTGGACTTTTAGTGTTAACACACAACATTGAGCATCAGTAATTGAAATGACTGAACTCTCCTGAGTTCAATCAAACAAAGTCTATGAATCATCTATATCAACAGTACTCAGAAGGCCACCGGGCAAATTTGCAAACAGAGATTCAAGCTGAATCATAACAGCTTTTTGAACATTACTTGAAATTTCAGATCCAAAAATATATTCTACAGAGTGTTCACTGATGGAAATGGTAACATTTTAACCTTAATTAAAGTATGAACTTTCTTGAGTACCTGTTAAAAGCAACTGTGAAATTTCATATAGAAATGCTTTTCATTTGGAACAGTATTGGCTGTACTTAACATTGCAGTGTTCAAAGTTTTGAAGTATTAAAACACAAATGTTGCCCAGTAATATAAACATACCTCTGCATTGCAGGGACAGATACTGCATTACCATGCAGAACAAATTCTCACTGAATTTCACTGTAGTTTTGCCTTGCTATAAAAACACTTTCTTGCTCTTCAGTCAGTATGATAAGATGAAGCTTTTTGTAATAGCTAAAAACATCTTACTAAATTACTTTCTATTAATTCATCCATAAACTGACATATTCTGTAGCAGTTTCCCCTTTTCCCAGATTTCCCTGTTAAATATAATTGCTCTCCTACACCTCCCTCCCCCACCAATTTTAATCCTGTTAGATGAGTTTTAATAAAACATATTTATGACTATTTTAAAACTTCAGCTTTTGTACTTAGGCTCAAAGAAAAGAACTTTGATCCTAAAGAAAAGAACCTTTATTTTTGGTGCTTGAATAACAAACCAAATTAATGGGTTGATACAGCTGGAAGAAATGCAGTATGCCATTAAATCTTTTCACACCTGCAGAAAAGAACAAAGTTTTATTGATACAAGTTGTTTGTACAACCTGTACAGTTGTTTGTACGGTTTTGTACAGTGAGACCCACAATGACGGAGATTCTACAGTCACATTCAGGAACATTTTCCATAGTTCATTATTTAAAATGTTCAAAAGATTTTGTAATATTTAGTGAAAATATTTGTGGTGCAATTGAAGTAGCTTATCTAAGTGTTTTTTCTGGCCTAATCCTAGTAAAATTACAATGTGACAAGGAGTTCCATAGGTCATTTAGAGACTGTATAATGAAACAAAAAACTTAAACTTGATGACTTTTAGCTTTCTTGGTGAAATTTGTTCTAGTAATATGAATTATTATTATGTTAACTTTTCAATTATTAAAAATAATTTTACAATATCAATTATTTTTATTTGACATCCTAAAACTATGGTTATAATCTTTTAAATTTTCCCTTATATATTGTCTTACTCTATGTATCTTCTATATCTTCTCTAGAACTGTTCTTAATGGCATGCCAAACATTCCACAGGAAGGTGGTAAATATTCCTCAATACTCTATTTTTCTTCAGTAGAAATTATCATCTTGCTTTGGCAATTCTTTGGCTTCCCTAACTACTTTGAAGAACTGTATTAAATAAATTGTCCATCCTGGCAATTATTTTTGTAACATATGTGAATATAACATATATGTTATATGAATAGTTTATATATATAGTGAATAGTTTTATATATATATGTAACATATTCATATAATATTATGCATGAATTAATGTAAAGTGGCTACATACAATATCTACCTCTCATTCTGCTGTAGGAATTTCCTTGGGTGTTACACCAGCTTGTTATCTAGTTTTTTTTTTTTTTTTTTTTTTTTTAATGCATGGAGTTCTTTTTTATTCTTGACCTACTTACTTTTCAGTAAAAGACCTCAACCTATTTTTCTGTTTACCTTTCTCTTTGAGACTTTAATAAGTGTGTAATAAATGTGTCAAGTACCATGACTGTTAGAAAAAATGTAGGGACATATCATTATTAACCTTCTTCCATGCGGAAAATGAACACTTATATTTACCCTTTGTTTTCCTATCTCTTAGTCATTTTTCTAATATAAAGTAGCATTTTTATCATTTATTCTGTGACTTCTCTTTCTGTAATCTCCTGTGAAGGATTTTATCAAAAACATCTTGAAAGTCTAAGTAAAGGGTATTTATTGAGTATTTTCTACTCACCCTGTGCTGTGACTTCTATGCCAGTTGGGTTTGTGTTCTAGCAGAGAGTGAGTGAGAAAGTGAGTATTTTCTCAACTATTTCCAGTTCAAATAGTTCAATTCAGTCAGGTGGAAAGCGCAGTTTAGTCACTGGAATCCTACATTATTTTGAGGAAGATGTGTTCTAGGAGCTTTATTCTGCAAGACATTTTCTTAACCAACAGAATACATTTTGGCAATATTAAATATAAATATAATGGAAGGTAGACTATTTTCCAGGAAATTTTGCTCATTCTTCATGCATCCAAACTTCTGAAATGAAGCTCAATGTTGACAATATTATTTGTATCAATCTTAATCAATGCAATAAAACAATGCTTAATGAGTGTTCTTTTCATTACTAGGTAAACCAGTATCTTTGAATATTATTTATTTTTAATATCTTGTGCAGTTTGGTATGCTTTAGTAGTTCTTACTCCTGAAGGATATTACAGTACTCAAAAGAGTAATTTTTTTGTTTTTGTTTTTGTTTTTTTGTTTTCAGAATTTCCCCAAACTGGATTGCCTATCAGGCAAAAAGGTTAAGGTGCGATTCACCTACCTTCAGCTGTCTAAGCACAGAATGCCTTAAATGTCTTAAGTACGTCCAGAAGCTTTCTAGGCAATGAAGGGAAAGAATTACTTAGATAAGATGAACAATGTCATTTAAAAATAGTGGGGATCAGTCATGTCTTTCATGTCTTTTTTTTTTTTTTTTTTTTTTTTTTGTCTGTAGAGACAATCTAAATTACTAGTTTGGGCTTAGTCAATTTACATTTTACTAAAAGCTGGTAGAAATCGTCTGTTGAGATAAATCTCACAATGAATCTTACTACAACTGGAGACAAATGACAATGTTTGCTATGAGAAGCAAACTTTAAATCACTCCACTGGGTCTATAACAAGAATTGTTATGTCTACAGTGAATTAAGTAATCAAATCTGAGTGGTTAAGCTTACATGCTTCCTACGTTTCTTGCCAACTTTAAAAGGAGCAATGAACTTCAAAAGAGATAAATAGAGAGGCTTCCACATGTAAGAAGAAAGAATAATTATTATTCATTACGTCTTCAAAGGTATTTACTGTGAACATGAACGTTCAGCACTGTTTTACTTTAAAATTTTTTGGAGTTCCTTAAATGAATGATAAGTAACTTGCTAAGCAGTCTGATTTTAAGAGACAGTGAGCACAGGCAGTATGTACTTACATTAGATGAAATTATAGCTGCATACTAGAGGCAGGAATTCATACACATCATTTACATCAAACACAAAATAAGATATGTCTAAGGCAGTAGTTTAGCGAAGAGAATGTGGCTTTCAACACAGCACAATTTTCTTCAAGGCACTGCTTCCAAATATATTAAATGGAAATGCATTTTACAACCAGTGTGATCAGTTATTTTAATGCTAATATGGTAAATAGGACATACCTAAGGAAGGATCTCTTCTCAGGGATCCAAAAATATACAGAAGGCGATATAACTTTGAATGTTTTGTCTCTGTACAGATCTATACCAATTTCCATTTTTTTTCTATAGTGTTGTGTGATTATATGATATTATTATTTACTATATTTATATTGTGTGATTATATGATATTATTATTTACTATATGTATAATAAATATGAAAAAATAGGCTCTGTTCTGAAAAAAATAATCCTTGCAATAACAAGTCTCTTTAAAAATATGCGTAGCAAAACAATTACAGATAGCCCATCTTGTTTTCTTGGAAAAAGTCATAAGAATGTGAGAGAAACTTAAAATGGCATAATTATTTTCAGAATTTTTCTTAAGGTAAAATATATATATATATATATATATAATATTTCCATGATGGGAAACCACATCAGAGAAAATCAGAGCATTCTCAGCATATTTTCTTTAAAAGCAGTACTTTTGAAGTTGATTTGGAGTTGAGAAAAATTGGAGTTATAGCACTAATCTGCTACACTAGATTTGTACTGACAATGACTAGTCAGAGGTATATACATTTTCTGTATTTTTTTTTTTCTATTGCAAAGAAAGAAAACTGCTTTTCCAGTGAAAATGAAGGAACTGCTTCTTGCATGACAAAATGTTAATGTGTCCAGGGTTTGTCCCTGGATATACAAAGACTTATTTATTGTTTTTGGAACAGGAGAACAAGAAAACAAAAATGCTACTGTAGATACCTGTCTTCCTTCTGCCTCAGAACACAACATTACACAGAGGTGAGGGACCTTTCACCAACCTGTTCTACCAAGTATATCAGGCAGATGTTTACACTGCCATGTTACTTGCTTTGATAGCCTCTGATGCATGGGTAAGCTTTTGCATTTTATACTTTCCCCCCCTTTTTCCCCCTTGCTTTTTTTGTTTGTTTGTTTGTTTTTTTTTTTTTTTGTTTTTCTTTTTCCCTGTTATCTTATATCAGTTAAATAACATGCTTTGTGTAAAGTGGATTGTTCACCAATAAACATTTTTTTTTTCTTGACAGTTTTTGTTATTTTTTTCAACTAAATCCTACACAGTGACAATGTGAAAGGATAATGGATGGTGGTATAATCTGTTGCTGAAGTTGTAAGACTCTCTAAACAGATTTACATAATCTATTCCGTTTCACCAAAAATAGAATTCTTATTTTCCTTTTACCTGTTAATGAAGTATTCTGTTGACTAGAAATGTTTGTGCAGTCCTAAATATTTAAGGAAAAACGTTCACAATAAAAAAGTTTTTTTTTTTTTTTTTTTTATAAGTCTTATCCCCACTTCCCCAAGTTAACATTTTGACAAAATAAACGTGAACGTGTAAAATGTTTGTAACATTATTGTTTTTTACAAAAGACAGAGAGAAAGTAGGTATTTTCAGCTGTGGAATTAATTCAGTGCATCTTTGCAGATGATACTGAATACCGTAGCACAAGACTGCAGTCTATATTGGGAGAAAATTGTGGCATCTGGTACATACAAACATTTTATACTTATAAGAACTGTGTTTTATTTCTTCTGTTCATCACCAAACTCTTCAATGAATTGTAAGAACTAAATAAACATGAACAAAATGATGTTTATTGCATCCCTTGTAAAAACTCCAAGCTTGGTTCAGTTTGGTGGTAGGTAGCTTGGAATAGAATTGTCATTCAGTCTGAATAACTTATTTTAACAACAATGTCAAGCTTAACTGTTTCTGTAAGAGACTGTTAAATCAAGTTTATATTGTAGACAAGCATTTCCTTTTTACTTTGTCACCAATGGGTATTTTATCTGTTCAAACTAATAGAACTCTGAAAATGTACCTTGCTTAGAGGTTCTTTACAGGTATTGTATCTCAGGCAGTGAAAATTAACTCAGTCATATTTTAGTTAGTTTCACTTTTAGATTTACTGTAGTGCAACATCTGGGTTGTAACTACTACAGTACAATTAAGAATAAAACATGGTTTATTTTGAAGTTGCCACAATCTCATAGTTCAAAGCTTAATAAAAGCAACTTTCTAAAATTTATATTTGCTTGAAAATACTTTCAACCTCTGCCTGATAAATCTTTTGTCGTACACCACGCGCACACACATTGAGGAAAACAACAGCTAAACAAACAAACAAACCCCTCTTCTAGATGGCAAGAATAACTGGAAAAATGTACTGGGGGGAGGCTGTAATTTTTTTTCCCCCTTCCCATCTTAAAACATCTGTATTCACACAGTTAATTTCCCTATTCATATTATTCATATAATAGTTTAATATTGTTTTTACTGAGAAGCTTAATGGAAGAAATAAAACAACATTTAGCTCTCAAAAATTGTGTCAAGTCTTGTAACTAATTTATATGCAATGGAAAAAGACAGTAACTAAAATGTCTGCCATTTAATTTAGTTAACAATTACAGATGAACTTCTTGTATGTTCACACTTTTTAATATGTTTTTCCTATCACTTAATTAATCAACATCTATGGAGAACATTGTAAAATAGGAAGTTGGCTATTTCTCTAATAAAAATGTTGGCCAACGTTTTCTTAACAAACAGTAAAAATAATTACTTGTTTATTGAAAATGGAAAAAGTAAACCATTTAAAAAAATCTCATCATAAATGATATGCAGGGGAATTCATAATGATTAATTAATATTTTTTAATGCAATTCATATTTTTACAGAGACATAATGCATGTTTTCATTTATAATTCCATACAGGAAACTGTCAGGTTCATAACTCATTCATCCACCAGAGGCTGCAATTCTGCTTTCATGGTGGAATGACACCATATAAATATGTTATTTATATGAATACAATGGCTTGAGGCATATTGATGTTTCATATCTACACATGGTAAAAACTACCAGGTATAGAAATAAATTTTATATAGAAAGAGTTTTAGACAGATTCTAATTTAAAATTCTGTAGGGAAGATACTGGCAAATTTAATCAATTTCTTGTTACATTCTTTTATTCCCTTGAAGATATTTTTATATTCAGGCAAGATTTCATGTAATTCTTGCTGGAAAAAAAAGATGGCTTGGCCACTGAAATTGTTGTTAAACATGGACTGCAACAGTTTTCTGAAAGTTGAAAACATGCTGGTAGAATGGGAAACAAGTACATAGCAGCTGTTAAGTCACTATTTCTCTCTGATCAGGCTTCTCTCCAATTCATTTGCAAGAGAAAATAGCTACAACATTATTTCTTTTCTCAGATGAAGCAAAGTCAACCATCCTGCTCTACTTGAAAATTTTGTGGCTCCATTTACAGGGATTCTTGCAAGTGTTATAATGTTGTAAGTCTCTCACATCAGGAATTGGTCTCATAAATGAAATAAAGTTGAATATTACAATGTTCCTCAACTCTTGATATCTAAATTTAGATTAAACAAAAACAAAAACAAAAACAAAACAACAAAAAAAAACAAACAACTACCAAAGTTTCGGATATATAGCTGAAGTAGGAGATATTTGCCCTTCTCATCCAATAACTACTGATAAAAAGAGGAATTTTTATCTATTTTTTACACTTTTTACACTATTCCAGTAATGCACAGATGCACAGGTCAAAATTAAGAATATTAGTGCCCTTGTTGTGCAAATATATCTAATTTAGCAGACAAAGCTAAAAGGTCCATTGCTTGGAACTTCTGTAGTTTTAAACCAGAATAAATAAATAAATAAATCAGGATTAAATCACTAGAAGAAAAGGTAATGTGGAACGTGGTGAAATTTCTGGTGTTTGAAGTCTGTAAATAAAAGTTTTACTTCACTTGAATTGCAAACCATAGATGTGGTCTTGAATTAGTTGAAATTCTGGGATTTGAGTTCTTCAAGAGTTTGTCTGGTTAAGTCATGATAATTGCCCTTTCTTGCCATGTACGCTTTTAGGATTTTTTTGGAAAAATTTCCATTAAATTCATAGTTTGCAAAATCAGAATAGGAATCTGACAGGTCCAAAAGTTTCATTGTATCCTCCCTCAGAATGATCTCTGTTCTGCCAGTCTAATACCAAAGATCATTGAATCTGAAGCTACAGCAAACAACAAAGATTAGATATAATGTACAGCTTCAGTAGTTATGCTGCTGTAGAAATAGTTTACTGAAATCTGAGTTAAAACTTATGAAAACCTACAAATCTATATTAGAGTAGAAAGAAATGTTTTAGGTCAAGTAATGTTCTATCAGAATGGGAAGAATCTTCAATGCCCACTAGCTGTAAACGAGCTAAACATTCAGTACTACTAACTTTTAATCTTGTATGAGATTTCCCTTGTTAGAGATAAGCTTTAACCAACTATATATATATATATTTATTTGAGCAGTAGTCATGCAGTAATCACAGAGTCAAGCATGGTAAAAAATATTTTGAGTTGTGTTTTGTCTGTAAACATTTCTATATTTCAGTCTTTTACGTCATTGGTTCTCTTAATGGTTTTAGACAGATGTCGAATAGGAGAGAGGATTGATCCCCATGAAATTCCAGAAAATCAAAGATAAGAGCTGGAGTTATCTGGGCATTCTTTTTGGGTACTTCTCTTGGGAAGACCCTAAACCACATGAAGTCTTTCCCTTGCTTCCTGTTGAGTGGAAAAATAGTGATGTGAGTGTTGAGAGAATTAATGTTGCAAGGAGGCCATAAAAGATAGGAACGAATACCTGTCCATCATCCTTTATGAGGCCTACTAAAGCTGTTTACTATCTCTGCTCAAGTAAAAGAAAGGAGGCTTCCAAATCTAAATTATCAGTATCTGATAGATGAATTTGCAGTTGGCTAGATTTTATTTAACTTTTTTTTTTTTTTCTTTTAAATCAAATCCACGTGAAGAAAGGTTTAACATATTCCAAGAGTTTTTGTCCCCCATCTGTGTTCTCTCCCTTTTGATCCCTGTGTTGAACAGAAACTGCAGTGGCACACATGCAGCGAAAGCTATGTTAGTGGTCAATTGCAGCTACTGAAATCTACCCTAGAAATCATCAATAATTTTGCCCATAATGATTCTTCCACATAAATCACTGCACTTTTTGCTTACATGGGACAACCAACAAGAAAACAAATGCACGTTCATGTTAGGAGATATTCACTATTGTTCACAATATCCTACAAAGAAATTATTTGAGAATTAATAAAAGAAATTTTGTTGCCTCATCATACTTTCCATTGTGGGGTGACAGACCTCAAATCTCTTACAGTGCAGTAGCTGCTGGTCTGACTGACTTCAGCTTAAACTTCTGCTTTAAGGATGTTTCACCTTCTGTGAATGCATGATGTTATTGTTTGTCTCCTCCCACACATAAATATGCTTGGTTAGTTTTTGTTGTTTCTGTTACATTATTATACAAATTGCTGCCAGCATCTCCTAGCCCAGATGAATCTTCTGATATGAGGTTCTCATCCTAGCTGTTGTTCAGCTACATATCCTATTTGACTAAGTGACTTAATAGTTATGGCATTTTGATATTCAGCACATCTGATTGGCAAGCAATGAAACAAAAATGTGAGGCAGTTTGTGTTCCAGTAGTGAATAAGTGCACAGACTGATCAATAACATAATGGGCAAAGAAGTGATGAAACAGTGAGCCATAGTTTGTGTCGATACGGCACCATATATATAAATGGCTCCCAGAGGTGTTTTTCTCAAAAAAATTGCCAAGATTGAGGTGGCACAGGTCCAGTCCCTTGTGCCTTCTTAAAGAAACCACAACTGTTCAGTAGCAGTATAACAGATGTTCAAAAGAATCATTAACAATCTAAATGTATGTGTGAGCAGATGTACCATTTCTAGTACACATAACTTTGGGGGAGAGGGAGTGTTAAAGAAAATCAATAATGAGCAAATCCATATACAAATTACTCATCTAATTATATTTAAAAGGTAGAGTAAGGTTCTTTGCTTCAGTGATTGTGGTTGAGATAAGGAGAACAACTGATGAGAGGAGCTATTAGAGTAACCATGCACCATTGACTTGGCACGTATTACCAGATCAATGAGAGGCAAAATAATTGGCAGTATAAGAGAAGCTTGTGCCAAAACCCCAGTCCTGCTATTTTCAGTGCCTTTCACTAGAGACACAGGAAAAATAGTGTCATTAAATTAAAGGCATAAGTTAAATAAATGGTACTAAAAGAGTAGGAAAATCTGTTGACCTATTTAGTGACAGGAACAGTATAACTTCTGTAATCCTTTCAAGATTATATTACTGGCATTGACTGAGTGGATGCTCCCAGCGAAGAATGACCTTTTGGAAACTGAATGAATCTTTCAGGCATGATGTCACATTGACTAAAAGATATGCAGATAGCCATAACTGTTGGGGAATATTTTGCCTCCGGACCACCTCTGAAAGTGGCACTGGGGATGTGTAGAAGACTATTTTGTCTCCCAAGTATGTGCCCACAAAAACAATTATGGAGTTCCCCTTTACTTTCCTGATTTACTTTCACAACAGACAACCTTGTCTAATATTGGAATAGTAGTCATAATTTAAAGCAGCTATTTAGAAAGGAGTTGGAAACTTTGGGAATGGGTCTTAGTATTAGTACTAGAATTCTAAAAACCTTAGTAACTCTTTGGCTTTCTGTATCTTAGAAACCATCATATCTTACATGGAGTAGTAGTAGTAGAGAAGGACAGAGTAAATAGAAAGGTGAAATCAGTTAAATTCCAGAACTTTTTAGAGCTTTCTAGTACTCACAAATATTATTTCTATGATTTCCTTCTTAATTTTCCTTTTTTTTTTTTTTTTGGTAAGAAAAATACAATTATTAAACTAGACACCAGTTCTCATTCTCTCCTCCATCTCTGCTTTTTGGCACATATAGAAGCAAAACAGATTAGTTTGAATATACAGAAATACAGGATATAATTCCTTTCCTTAACCATGTGAGATATGTTTTTAATACAGAAAGGAGTAATGACTGTTTTGGCTCATCTAATGAGCCTTGCACTACTGGTGCTTGCTATCTACTGGTGAACTCACATGAAGCTGATACCAAAAATTAAAAGGGGATTTTCAGTGTCACATCAGGTACTGAAATAGTACTAAATTTTTGGAGTCTATTTTGGCACAATAACTTTGACTAATTTGTGGAAAGTGCTTTGTGCCTATCCCTCTTACTTCAGTACACCACATTTCCTATCTTACCCAAACTTCACAGAATCACAGAATCACAGAATTTCTAGGTTGGAAGAGACCTCAAGATCATCGAGTCCAACCTCTGACCTAACGCTAGCAGTCCCCACTAAACCATATCCCTAAGCTCTACATCTAAACATCTTTTGAAGACTTCCAGGGATGGTGACTCCACCACTTCCCTGGGCAGCCTGTTCCAATGCCTAGCAACCCTTTCAGTAAAGAAGTTCTTCCTCACATCTAATCTAAAACTCTCCCGGCTCAATTTAAGCCCATTCCCCCTCGTCCTGTCACCAGGCACGTGGGAGAACAGACCAACCCCCACCTTGCTACAGCCTCCCTTGAGGTACCTATAGAGAGCGATAAGGTCGCCCCTGAGCCTCCTCTTCTCCAGGCTGAACAAGCCCAGCTCCCTCAGCCGCTCCTCGTAGGACTTGTTCTCCAGGCCCCTCACCAGCTTTGTCGCCCTTCTCTGCACCCTCTCAAGCACCTCCATGTCCTTCTTGTAGCGAGGGGCCCAAAACTGAACACAGTACTCGAGGTGCGGCCTCACCAGAGCCGAGTACAGGGGGACAATCACCTCCCTAGCCCTTCTGGTCACACTGTTTCTGATACAAGCCAGGATGCCGTTGGCCTTCTTGGCCACCTGAGCACACTGCTGGCTCATATTCAACCGACTATCCACCATCACTCCCAGGTCCTTCTCTTCTAGGCAGCTCTCCAACCACTCATCTCCCAGCCTGTAGCTTTGCTTGGGGTTATTGCGCCCCAGGTGCAGGACCCGGCACTTGGCCTTGTTGAACTTGCTGGAAAATTCAAGAGCATAGGGTTTTCCTCACCATGCAGATGGCACCACCATGCTGTCATGTGAGTACAAGTGAAATTTGCTAATCCTCTCTTTTCTACTTCCATTCTGACTCACTCAAAAATTCAGCTTCAGCTCACTAAGAAGGGAATGCATCTTTCCTCTAGCTTTCCTTCCTCCATCGTCAGCTGGATCAAGTAAGTTATATCATGGTACCTTTGAGGCAAGCCAGGGAAATTAAAAGATTCAACAAGGCTAGGTGATGTAAAGCCAAGCCCAGAAAGGTTGGGCAGAACAAGACACAGCATTTCATCAGACAGGATGAAATTTCCTTCACTTGGAGTCATCCCTATTGTGCATCTTTACAATTAGTAAAGTACAACACCTAACATGATTATCTGAGTTATGTTTAGGACCACAAGCTTGCAGTCACATCTTACTGCTGGAGCTGTGCTTAATTGTTTATGCTATTTGGATATGGGAAAACACATACACACACTCTTCCCCTCTTTGTCTCTAGCTTCCACTTGTTCAATATTGTCTTATACCTTACAGAAAATTTTACATAAACATAGCTGAGAATATGTTTTCCAACAGCCACTGCTATTTGCCATCTAGACAAAGGAGATGTAATTTTCACTCCCATCTGCTTAGAGCTGGTCATCATATTTTTGCTTTAGAAAATGCATCTGCTCTCCTCTAAATCAATGCCATCAATTCACTAAACAATGTAGTTCTACATCTGATATATTGTGAGACAAAACAGAGAACAGAGCAGGGACCAAAATAAAGCATATCTGTGAGGTGCAGAGGACAATCAATTAGGTTCATAATATGTTTTACATTCTAGTCACTGAAGAGGAGTATGTAATACCATGGCAACAGTTGGAACTGCAGTTCTTTATGGTATATAATCATTATGGATTCTTCAGCATTCCCTGAAAATTGATATAAAAAAGTCACAGAAGTTGTACTACCTACTGTGTTGATTAAATGACAAGTTTATAATTTACAAGTGCTTTATTGCCATGGGAAGGCAATCACACAACTCCGTTTTCAAACTTAAGGGTTTTTGAAACCCTTAAAGAAACATTGCATGATCTCTAGCAGGGCTGCAAGCTAAGATTAAATTGAAAGGATAGCATGTAGATTTTAGAACATGATGTTGACATTTACTGACCAATCAAGTTTTGTAACTTTCTCGCATGACAGCAGATGTTGACTTTTCAAGCTTTCCCTATCTGCTTTCACACATTACCTGAAGAAATTAACATTAACTTGCTTCTTGCTCCTTGCTGCTATTAATGTCAGCTGGGAATTGAAAATCATGAATTCATTTGTTGCACAGAGTGGAGACTCCAAGCACAGAAGGACTGCTCATGGGAGCTGGTATTTTCGGAAGCTGCTTCAACTACCTTTGTGGTTGAGGGATAGCTGGGAGCTATGGTGTAGAAAATGTCACAGGGAAAAAGAGCAGAAAAAGACAGTGGAGGACAGATTCAAGGAGAAACCTAGGGGCCAAATACTTGCAAATGGTATTGGATAGAGAGAGCTTAAAGTCTAAAATGAAACAAAGCTATTCTAATGGAGTGCCAAACTAGATGTAAGGTACCAGATGTATGTCTTTTTGCCTTGTTAAGTGAACTATGAAAATGTAAGCCTGTGTAATAAACAGCCTGGTAACAATCCCTTCAGGGGATTACACACTATTGCCTAGGGCTCTCTGATATTATACTCTGATATTATATTCTGAGGGAAATATTAACCTTGGTAGAGATGTCTCTAGCAATCTGACTAAGATTTTGATATAATGTCAAATCATCAAATCTTATCCCTAAAAAGCAACTAAGTATAAAGAAAATATTTTAATGTTTATCCTTTCACTTATTTTAAGAGGAAAGTCTTAAGTGTCTACAGACATAATATTATCAGAAAGGAAAAGCTAAAGTTTAGAACTGTAAAAGAGTCTGAAAACATCAACTGGCCTACATTTTATTTTTGAGAATAACTTTCCATTGCAGTGGGTCATTATACTTCAAGTAGCTATGAGTTTCATGCATACATATTTCTAATCTTATAGTAATATAGTTTGAAGAAAGGTCTCATTAAATGACAATAATGACAATGATGAACTTTTTCAAGTTAAAAAGATCCCAGATAGTTCTCCAAATAAAAAAAAAGAAAAGGGAAGTAATCAGGAAAAATTAGAGGTCTGTGTGCAGTTGCAGGGCTACAATTTCATTGGGATCAGAGAATCATAGTGGGATAAGACCATATATTGGCAGCACAAAGTCCAGCTAAAGGCCAGTCACTAGTGGCTTGCCTCAGAGGCTAATCCCGAGGCCAATGCTATTTAACATTAATAACCTGACTGATTATGGGACAGAGCAAACCTCAACAGATTGCAGGTATTGCAAAACTGAAAGGACTGTCAAACACCAGATGATGGTGCTGCTGTTCAGAGAGACCTTAGCAGACTGGAGAATGGACCAGCATGAACCTTATGAAGATGCGAAGTCCTGCATCTGCTTCTCATCAGCTTCCTCCATGGTGGACTCGCAGTTGGCTTCCCCGTGTCACCATAGTGCTAAATGAGTTTGAGGCACAAAAACCAGGAAGATACTCTGGTCCTAGCAATAGACGGCCATTATCTGCATGTGTGGAGCCCTACCTTGCACCAGCATTGGTGCCATTTGTCCCTGATAGCACTAAATGTATTTGACCCATGAACTGAAAATGCATACTGCTGCTAATAATCCACAAAGAAATGTTATAGAGACACAAATGTGCCACAGCATAGCTTTCTTTTCACTGGTAGCTCAAGAATTTATGAAAAATTAATAATTCTTAATAATATATCAGATAGAAATGGAGTAGTTTGGAAGTTGCAATTCTCCTAAAAATATCCTATCTGTTAACTGTCAAAGCCCAACAGGACTCATAAAACTTACTTAGTGCTACTGTTATAGCAGAGCAATAATGTGTTTGTTGTGAAACTGTTGGAGCCTGAACTGCAGCTTATTCTGTTGAAGATTGATTGATAGCAATTGCATTGGTAATTGAGTTCTTATTTCCTGCAGGGACTATCAGTGAGGACAGGATAGAATTTCAAGAAAGGTAGCTATGTTAATGATTAATTGAAACACTTATTCTTACATCAGACAAAGATTTATAGATGTAATGCAAATTTGCTCACTTCAGGGCAAAAGTCAATTAATAGATGAAACAGGAATAAGCTGCCTTTATGTAGCAGTTTTTCCCTCTATTGTCCCTGCAATTTTATTTTATTTTTTTTTTCTGAAAAAGCTCGGAAAAGTTTGTGAAACAGTGTATACCCCAGTAAACTGATAGTCTTCTACTACTCCCTGGACTAGTGATTTGATCTTTCAGACTATGATGATAATAAAGGTAAAATAAATAAATAAATAAATAAATCACATGAAAATAACTTTTGCAAATTTAATCTGATTATAATACTACAGACCAATTATTTCTGGGAACTGTAGAGCTGGGCAGAAACCAAGACTTTGTGAGCTTTAAGAAACACTAATATGTGCTTAATTTACCATTAGCAACTAATTTATCTCTTAGCGTTAAAGAGACAGATATAACATGCTTTGATTTTAGGCTGCTGCCTATCCATTGTCAAAAATAAAAACAAAACCAAAAAACAGTACATGCTTTCCTGTTTTTGTGTGAAAGGGAATCAGCTGAATAGTCTGGCTACCAGCTTGTACTGTGAAATATATTTAAAACTGCTAACACCATTTCTATGGGCAGAAGGACAAATGCATACTCATTAGATACAGTTACTGTCTATGTGGCCAATCTACAAGTCTCTACAGCATTTCCTGAACATACATTCACCTGCCTCAGAAACTTGTATCATGGACAATCATAGATGATGTCCATATCACCAAATATTGTTCTCCTACAAACACTGGATTTTTTTAGTAGGATTCCACAACCACCTTTTGTCTCCTGGCTGCTAAACATCATCCACAATAGCTGTAGAACTTTTATGTAGATCTATATGCTAAAACAGATTGTTAACTTCCTCCCACTTACAAAATGGAATATTAGAATAGTTTCTTAATAAGTATATGTACTGGGTCAAAGTATTCATCTGTTGTCTATGTTTTTTTGGTCCTTTAGACCTTATGGATCTAAATCATATGGCAACTCCCTGTTGTGGTAGCTTAAGAAACAGTTGGGTCTCTTCTTTACTGTACACTATTCCTTCCATATAATCCTTCAAATGACAGATTGTGTGGGCATCTAATACAGACATCTATCTACAGCACAGAAAGCATCTACTTTGAGATTATAGCTTTTCCTCAAGCAGGAGGAGGTATTTCTCTTCCTGTACCACTCACCTCTGTCAAATCACCCTGCAATGGAAGCTACTTGACAGTCTCAGCCAGGAGAAATAAAGCATGGAGGCTCCAAAATACTGAGAGTAAAGAAATACTGGGCAATTCTAAAAGACTCTTAGCTACTGTAGTGGGTTTACGTGGCAAGGTTTTGGTAGCAGGGAGCCATAGGGGTGGTTTCTGTGGGAAAGATCTAGAAGCTGCCCCATGTTTGGGAAGGGCCCCATTGTTTTCCAGATCTGAGCCAATAAGCGATGTTGTTTTGCACGTCTGTGAGAGCATATTTAAAACAGGGAAAAAAACGCTGCACCACACAGCAGCCGGGAGAGTGAAGGGAGTGAGAAAACAGCCTTGCAGGTGCCAAGGTCAGTGTAGAAGGAGGGGGAGAGGTGCTCCAGGCGCCGGAGCAGAAGTCCCCTGCGGCCTGTGGTGAGGACCATGGTGAAGCAGGATGTCCCCCTGCAGCCCATGGAGTACCACGGTGGAGCAGGGTTCCACGCTACAGCCTGTGGAGGAGACCACGGTGGAGCAGGTGGCCCTGCACCGACGGAGGCTGCCGCCTGTGGAAGATCCCTGCCGGAGCAGATTCCGGGCTGGACCTGTAGCCCGTGGAGAGGAGCCCATGCAGGAGCAGGTGACCTGGCAGGAGCTGCTGCCCGTAGGGGAGCCAGGTTGGAGCAGTTTTCTCCTGAGGGATGGACCCCGTGGTACGGACCCATATCTGGAGCAGTTCTGGAAGAGCTGCTGCCTGTGGGAAGGCCACGCTGGATCAGTTCATCAAGGACTTCATCCCGTGGGTGGGACCCCACAGCACAGGGGACGAGAGTGACCGAGAAGGAGCGGCAGAGAAGAAGTGCTGTAGACTGACCATAACCCCCATTCCCCCCTTTCCCTGAGCCGCTCGGGGGGAGGAGGTGGAAGAGGGTGGATGGGGGGGAAGGTGCTTTTGGTTTCTTTCCTTTGTTTCTCACTTCTCTAGCTTGTTAGTAATGAGCAATAAATCTTACTATCTTCTTATGCTGAGTCTGTTTTGCCCGTTACAATAATTATTGCGTGATTTTCTCGTCCTTATCTCAATCCTTGAGCCCTTTTCACATATTTTCTCCCCATTCCTCTTTGAGGAGGGGGAGTGAGAAAACAGCTGTGGTGGAGCTCGGCTGCCCACTCGAGCGGAACCACGACAGCTACTATGCAGATATGGTTTATTTTCCTCTAAAATTATAGCGCCTGATAGTGTTTAGAGAGAAATTATCACTTGGAAGTTACAGTTTGTCTCCTCATTGAAAAACAAAAACAAACAAACAAAGAACAACAACAAACAAACAAACAAACAAAAAAACACCAACAAACAATTTCTGAGAATGAAAATTGAGAATGAAATTATCAAAAGTGCAAGTTATGAACTTTTAAAATAATGAGGTAATAAGCAAAAGGACACAATGTTATTGATCATTTGTTTTTCAGAATGGATTTTAGATAATGTTAGTTTTATGAATTATAAGTAGTCACCATTGCTGAATCCTAGGGATCACAATCTGTACCCTCCTCTAATTTGTACTTTGGGATTTCAAAGGTGATAAATAGTTATTTTGCTAATTATTTTGGATAATGACATTATTGCTTGCAGTGACTTTCTAATACTTGTTTTAATGTTAAATAAAGCTTTTTCAAAATATTAAGATTTATTTTTACATTGTGCAATCTATCTTAAAAATAGGTTTTATATATAAAAATCTTAAAGATATGCAAAACCAGTGAAGATAGTTAATTATAGAGTAGGTATGATCTGTTCTCAAGTATATTGTTATTATGATTTATGTGTTTCTACTTAGCTGTGTGCTAGTAACAGACAAATCCTTCTCCTGTTACTTTAAGAAATTGTGTCTTTATTCCATTGTTTGGTGGAAAGCTGCCAATATTCAAGTCCATCAGTCTTTGTCAGGACATATACAACTTACAAAGGAAGAATCTATTTAAAGATGCTCCTGTTACCTTGAGTTTATGGAAAATAGAATTATTTAGAATTATGGGAAATTTTCCAGTGACCTAGATACCATAGGCAATCATGAAAGTTATTTCTTTTTATTTAAACATTTATTTTCATCACTTTGTTATATGAGCTTTCTCTTCTTAACCAAGTATAAATACAAGTCATCAAGGTTCATCCCCAACAGGTGATCTCTTTAAAGTAGGCAATTTAGTCTTAGCGTGAAAAAGTTTTCTGACACACTAGAACTGCAAGTACTGTTATCTAATGTTTACAAGAAATCAGATTTTGTATTTCAGAGTTTGAAACAAAGACAAATAATGCCTGAAAAACAGGGAGAAAAATGTAAATGTATGAGGTACTTTTTCCACCTTCACTTAAGGTTTACGGAAGACATTTGTTAGGCCTATGAGATGTCTCAGAATATTTTCTGGTAAATAATCTTTAAATCTTGGTCACCATATGCGGTTTGAAGAAATGTCTTTCTTTATACATTTATACATACAGGAAATTCTTATTCTCCTAAGCATTTCTTTACTTTGAAAAGTCTTGATATTTCCTTGAAAAAAAACACAACAACTTGACAGATACTCCTACAAGTTCATAAAATGGTTCACTAATGATATTAATTCCATATAGAAAATTCTTAAATACTAAGGAGATAAGGAGAACTGTCCTGAATGGTAGCCAGAATCCTTCAAATAGTCTTTGAGAAAAATAAATCTATGGCACGTTTTCCTTCCTTCACTACTGTTTTTGTTTGTTTGTTTGCTTGCTTTGCTTTTAACTATGAGGGAAAAAAATACAGTGGAGTGATAAAATAAAGCTAAGCACCAGTATATTAAAATTACCATTCAGTAATTACTTGGTTCTATTCTCACAACATTTAATAAAACAATATTTATACAAAGTAACAGAATTATCTATTAAGTATACTTACAATTTAGTTGTCAAGAGGCATAAGTCATTCTAAAATATCTGAGTTTACAAATTATATGATAATTTATAAATTAAACTTTTCAGAAGCACTCACTGCAGTGCAATAACAGGTTTCTAATTCCTCCTGTGCTCTCAGTATCTTGGCGGCTACACAGAAAAGAAGAAATAATTACATTCTTGTATGATATGAAATAGTGCCAAATGGAATAGTGCCAAAACACTTCTGCTTCTGCTTTATTGATCTCATCAATAGATTTAGACTGCCCAGAGGGGCACATCCCATTCACCATTTAAGAATATGTTACTTATAAGTTGGTTGTTGGGTTTGTAAAACTTCATATTCTATCTCTTGCTAGGAAGGTCTTAGAAGGAGCAGTGGCTCTTGAAGGAGCAGTGACTACTTGACTGTAACTGTATTCTGCTTTCCTGATAAAGCAAACGCTGCATTTATTATTTTTTTTTCCCACTCAAGATCATTTTTATTTCTTTGATAAAAAAGTCTTTGATTATGAAGCTGCAGACATAGACTAAACTGTTAACCTGAAATTTTTGCACTTCTATATCACTGGAATCCTTTATCACTGTTGCTCTTCTGTCTTTCTTTTACATTTCTATTTTAAGAGATAGAAGTAGAGGTGTAATGTGTTTTCAGGAGTTAAAGAAAGTGTATGTCATGTAAGCAAAATTTTCTTCAAAGGATACAGAATTCTTAGAAATTTGTTTTCCTGTCCAGAAAAAGAGAGTAGATTTGGGTATTGCTTCAGTCAAGCCTCTATGGTTCTCTATCTAGCAGTTTTCACATTCATAAAAGCTATTAACAAAAATTTATAGATGTCCTAGTGATCTGGAGGTAGAAAGTTTTACATAAAAATATTTATTGTTTAAATTTAATGTTGAAACATAGTCATATTTAATATTATTCTGCTATTGTATTATCCATTTAATAGGTTTCTAGATATCAATATCAGGTTTTCATTTGATAACTTGCTAACTGTGGTCCCGGAGCTCTAGGTAAAGCCTAGAGCCTCCATTATACTGGGAGGACAGCCAGGCCCAGAGAGTGGTGGCAAATGGAGTTAAAGCCAGCTGGTGACTGGTCACAAGTGGTGTTCCCCAGAGTGAAGAAGAGCTTAGACTAAGAAGACCAGCAGGTTCATTGGGAGGAAGCCACCAAATCTTTACAGAACTGAAGGTTTGTTCAGTTCTACCAAAATCAGCAACTCTGTCTTGATATTAGTGTAATTTAGTTCTTGGGTTTACTGATAATTAACAGTGTCCATGTTAAAGAATAACAGAAATTGTTTTACTGCTTCCATTTCTGTGCTGATGAAAGAAGAAAATGCATATTCCTTAGTGTAAATTTAACAAATTATCAAAAGGTTAAATGTCGATAATATTATAAGGTTGCTGTTAATAATTAACAAAACTAAAATTCTTTCTTACTTCTGCTGTTAGCTTGTTCTCAGAAAAATCTAATTTGGTATAATTAACATTGAAAAATTATCTCTCATTCATTTTGTATAAGCTGTTTAACTCCTGAGTTTCATATTCAATGCCAAACTTCATTTACATTTGTATGTTGGGGCATAATTTGATTTACCATTTCTCCTGCTTTCCACAAAATGTGCTAATGACATGTATAAAATTGATGAACACATATGCAAAAAGCCAAAGAACAGATCTGAAGAATCCTGTTTGGCTGAAGTAAGCAGGGCATATATATCTCTGTTAGAAAAAATGTCATTTCCCATATGAGCTCTGCTAATGTAGTACTTGTCATCCCAAGCTTCTTTTTGCTGTACAGTTGGTCAGCCTATTGCATCTATAAACTTCCTGTATAACCATCAAAAGACCAGCCTATGTCATGGCATTTTCAGAGCTCTCATCATCCAATCAAGTTAAAAATACTAAAAAAAAGCAGTTTTTCTTGAAATGTTACAACGCCCCTGCTTCTGCCCCAGATGGAGATGAAACTAAAGTGTGATTTCAAAAATGGCAAAGAAAATGTGTGACAGACGGAAATGACAAGGCTTTGTCTACAGCTGGTGATACAATAATTTGAAATGCCTTCCCATTGTGCCTAAGCAATATGTCTAGGGCAAGTTATACTATATAACTTGAACATGTTCGTTGAGCCCAATTAGACCCTAACCAGAGAAGACTCGTATAATCTTCACTTGTAGTCTCTCAGTCTGTGAGACAACTGCATACATGCATGACTATATATATTTTTCCTATGATTCCGACATCTGTGAGTCGAGGAAGCTACATGTATCTGTATACAAATTTTTCAGTCATCCAGACTGCAATCGTACTACTCCAGGCAAGTGTTACCCTTTCCACTTTTTTTTCAGTTGAGAACATGAAGATATCCTAATATCCTAATATCCTAGATTTATGGAAGTACACTTTTTCAGGAGATGCAAGTTGTGACAATACTAAAGTTAATAACTAAGGGATTTTAATGTCGCACTTATTTCAGTTCTGTAGAAAACATAAGAATCTGTAAATTGAAAGAAGTCGTTATGCAACATTTAGTCTATGATTTCATGCAAGTTCATGAAGATGTATGTTTGTAGTTGTTTATTAGATGTCAACAGATCATGTCAACTCTAGCCAAAATAAAAGAGATCAGCTTCTTCTGATGATATTTTTATAACAATTATAACATTTTTTCCACACTCATTTCTCAATAACTTCTAAAATTTTGATTTATACAGAGGCATGAACATTAACACAGTTATAATGCAATTCATAATAGTAAGCGTTTGCTGTGAAGTTATTTTATTACCCTTTGTAGTGTGTTGAACCTTAATTGTGGTGTCATTTTCTTTTGGTTATAGCAAAACAAAATAGGAATCATTCTACAAAAGTAATTCAAATCACTCTATTATGAAATACACAAGATGACAAACAGAAATGACTACTTGTACTGAGAAACAGGCAAAGGGTTTAACTGAATAGTGGTTTTAGCCAGCTTATCTTGCAGGCCCACATATGCAGATGCAATAAGTTTTTAATTCCTGAACCCTGCACATTGAACAGCATGACAATAACTATAAAGCGTTTTCTTCTCCTTCTTATGTAGTTATGCAATAAATTAGGGAATTATTGAATGGCAGCTTGGTCTATGCAATAAACAAATTGCATATATTTAGATGAATAAGTAATTACTGATCATAAAGTCAAACAAGACATCCAGAAAACATTTCTAGATGTTGCCTTGCCAGACAACTCAGAAAATTATTCTATTCCAGGGAACAGTTTTCTGCAGTTGTCACAGAAAGAGACAAAAGGTTTTTATAAACATGTTGAAAGATTCCATCTATCTCTAAATACGGTGATATGGAAATGCCTACAAAGTCCATTAGTTCTTCAACTGAATGAGTGCCTTTCACTTTACCCTGAGAAGAAAAATAAATAAATCTGGCTTGTAAAACTTTTCTTAGCTGTCAGCACAGTCAACTCATTTCCTCCTAGTCATTTCCATCTTTTAGTATTCAACTTGGCTTCAGGCTGCTACCTGCAGCCCCCTAAACAAATGAAAGGTATCAAACCAATTAGTTTTTGCCGTAATTCTAGGCATTTATATATACATACGCCTTATCTATCCAACAGCCAAAACAAAATACTTCTTTTAGAATATCATGGGAAAGGATGTAATCTTATATTAATCTAATTCTTAATTCTTATGTAGATAATCTGACTTAAAATTTTCTGTATGTAACATTGTTTAAGGATAAAAAGAAAGGACTGAAAAATACTATTTTTGCCATTTTATTTTTATTTTTATTTTTATTTTTATTTTTATTTTTATTTTTATTTTCTTCTATTTTAATTTACAATAGCATTTTAACTTACATTGCTCTTTCAATTTACAAAAGCATTAGTGTTGATAATTTTTACCTGGGAGCACACTAGATAGTGTATTTAATAATGATATTGGATACAAATGTTTTTGGAAGTCACCCCTTGCATGCTATGAATGACATGATCAAAACGAGATGTAGGATATCAGGCATGGTTGTAGATCAGTACAGATTGTTTAGAAAGGATAAGCAGGGAAGAAGAAAAGGTGTTTATGTTATATGTAAGTAACTTTTTGACTATGCTGAGCTCCAGCATACAGCCAAAAAGACATGGCTGTCAAAACTCTGGAAAGAACACTGGTGTTGTGGTGGTGATAGTTTGTTACCAACCACCTCATCAACAGGATGCAGAAGATGAGGGCTGGCAGCCAGAGAAGTAGCAATGGGAGAAAACAGTAAGTCTGAAACACTCGATGCCTCTTTGCCTCACATTTCATGAGCAAAATGTTCTTGCAGATTCCCATGAGTGCCAGACTTTTGGGAGAAGAAAGATAGCTAATAGTAGGGACTACAACAGTTTAGATCTCTCAGAAAAAGATGTATTCAAATCCAAGATGATGTTGGATGGTGCTGGACCTGGATGATATTTATGATGCCACATGACATCCTGATCTCCAAATTGGAGAGAAATGGACTTGGATAAGGAATTGGCTTGAAAGTTACATCCAGAGAGTGGTGGTAAATGGCTCTATGTCCAGGTGGAGGCTCATGACTAGTGGTGTCACTCAGGGGTCTGTCCTGGGACCGCTGCTGTTTAGTATCTTCACCAAATGACATAGTCAGTGGGATCGAGTGCACCGTCAACAAGTTTTCAGATGACACCAAGCTGAATGGTGCAGTTGATTCAACAGAAGGAAGGGATGCAGTCCTGGACAAGCTTGAGAATTGGGCTCATATGAACCTAATGAGGTTCAACAAGTCTAAGTGCAAGGTGCTGCACCTGGGTCAGGATAATCCCAGACATGAGTACAGGCTGGATGAAGAACTCATCAAGAGCAGCTCTGCAGAATTCTAGTGGACAAAAAGCTTGACATGAGCCAGTGGTGCATGCTTGCAGACCATAAGTCAAACTGCATCCTGGGCTGCATCAAAAGAGGAGTGGCCAACATGTCAAGGGATGTGATTGTTCTCTTCTACTTTGCCCTTGTGAGGCCCCACTTGGAGTACTGCATCCAGGTCTGGGGTCCTTAGCACAAGAATGATGACCTGTTAGAACAGGTCCAGAGGAAAGCCATGAAGATGATCAGAGATCTGGAGCACCTCTCCTTTGAAGAAAGGTTGAGAGAGCTGGGACAGTTCAGACTAAAGAAGAGAAGACTCCCCCCCCCCCCCAGCAATGCGGCGCAGAGCCGTTTGATCAGAGCTGCTGCCCTGGCCCCACTCCTCGAGCAAGCAGGAGCTGTGCTTGTGTCGCCAAGTGTGCTGACATGCTGAAGGCAGAGCCAAGGGCGGCAGCAGCCATCCCCCTGACACTATAAAGGCAGTCTCTAGGGAGTGCCCTGATCCAGGATGTGCAAACAAGACAGGGCTGTCTTGGCAGACTGTGCAGTTCAGGCAGAGCAGTTCAGGTGGGGCAGGGAGGAGCATAGGGAGGATTCTCTCCTCCCTTTCCCACCTTCCTTTCTTTTCCTCTCCTCTCCTCTGGGAACTCTGCCTCTTGCAACTTATAATTCGCCATGGTGGACACCCGTTGTAGAGGCCAGGCCAAAGCAGCAACACAAGCTGAGGGGACACCGCCTTTCTGGGCTCATGTGGGCACCCAGGTGGATCTCCTGAGGGGTGAAGTGGCAGTCCAGGCTGGAGACAGTGGGGAGCTCCAGAATCTGGAGGTGCCCCTGTGTCCTGAGCAAAGATAGGGCTGTCATGGGTGCAGGTGTGCCCTGCTCAAGGAACTGCTTGTGCAGATGGCCGGGCTGCAGCAAGAAATTGGCAGCCTGAGGGGCTCCTGGGAGTCCCTGAGGGAGACAGATAGGAGGTGTCTGGACAGTAGTCGGAACCCAGGCCCCGAGAAACAGTCTGCCTTTGATTTTTTTTCTAGTTTATTAATTACTTTATTGATCGTTTTCATTTGATTCTTGTTTTTAGTTGTTAATGTTATTGTTTATTTTGTGCGTTCAAATCTTCGTGCCAAAGAAAGAGATGGGATCAAAATTATTTTTCAGCTAGCTGGCAAGGATTTCAGGATCCTGGTAAAGGTAAATGTTAAATTTAATTTTAAGACACAATATGGCAAAGTTGGTTGGATAAAATTAATATCTCTGCTTTGCATATAAAACATACCTAGAGATACAAGTATAAATACAGGTTGGTTAGAGAAGATTGAAAGCAGCCCTGAGGAGAAGAACCTGGGGGGATTGGTTGACGTGAAGCTCACCATGAGCTGGCAAAGTGTGTTTGCAGACCAAAAATCCAACCATATCCCAGGCTGCATCAAAAGAAGCATGGCCAATAGTTCAAGGGAGATGATTCTTCCCCTTTACTCTGCTCTTTTGACAACTAGCCTGGAGTTCTGCTGGGTGTCCCAGCAAAAGAAGTACATGGAAGTATTAGAGTGAGTCCATAAGAAGGCACGAAGATGATCAGGGGGCACCTCTCCTATGAAGACAGGCTAAGGGAGTTAGGGTTGTAGAGCCTGGAGTAAAGAAGGCTCCAGAGAGACCTTTAAGCAGCCTTCCAGTACCTAAAGAGGGCCTACAGGAAAGCTGGGGAGGGACATTTTGTCTGGGAACATAGTGATAGGACAAGGCATAGTGGTTTTTAACTAAAAAAGGGAAGATTTAGATTAGATGTTTGGAAGGAATTCTTTACTGTGAAAGTGGTGGGGCACAGAAACAGGTTGCCCAGAAATGTTGTGGATTCCCCATCCCTGGAATTGTTCAAGGCCAGGTTGGATGGGGCTTTGGGTAACCTGGTCTGGTGGAAGGTGTCCCTGCCTATGTCAGAGAGGTTAGACTTAGATGATTTTAAGGTCCATTCCAAAAGAAACCATTCTATGATACTCCTGTTGAAATTCAAAAATGCAAGCATATTCCGTACCCATTAGTCTTGACTTATAATTGAAGCATTCAAGCACATGATTCAAATGTAAACTATTACTTACTGTAGTAGAAAAAAGTGTAAGTAGATTTGTACATGAATCATTAACTCATGTCAGAATTGGGCCTTGAGTTGTAAACACAGGAGAAACAACTCTTTTAACTCTTAGCTTTATTGTAGGAAAAAAAAAAATATATATATATAGATGGACTTTTTTTTTTTTTTTTTTTTTCTGGCGAGACTGACATACAGTAATATGCTATAATATCAATAGCCCCATAACACCTATGAATTGTTCCAGATATTCTATAAATACACACTAAGGACTCAAATTAGGTCCACTTTGGAATGCTTAGTCAGAGAAATATATCACAATGGATTAAATGTAACAGCTATAGTAGAGTTTATTTCTGTATGGAGGTATTTGTTACAAAGGGAGGAAAATAGTACACACTTAAACATTTGAAATGCACATGGCAGGAAATGAGAAGACAAAAAGTACCAATGGAAACTGAACTCTTCTTGCTTCTCTGAAATGATACCCAGCGAACTTAAGTATGAACGGAAAATTAGTACTTTCTGACAGTTTCTGATGGGATATGGTGTCATCTTGTGAATAAAGTATATAAGCATGATGGAGCCTAGTGATATCCATCAGGAGATTTGAGACAGAAATGTTCCTTTGAAATAGTAAATCATTTTGGTCCCATTGCTGTTTATAATACAAGAATTTAGGGTCTCACCCAAGGCAATAGCATTTTCAGTAAGAATTATCCATGCGACAACCAGAGTTGGCAAATATATATCTAATGTTTCAAGCAAACATACTTACTTGTTACATAATACTCTTTGTTAGTAATTCTAAAATCACTTTATAGAGGAGGTCTGTATTGTCTTCATTTACAGGGAAGGCTGATTTATTTTTTCAGATTACATAACTTCATTCTGCTTTTGTGGCAAGGCAGTGGCAGAACTGAAAAGGAAACCTTAAACCTGTATTTTCATTACAATGTTTGATATAACCAGATATTTTTCCATTCAATTTTCTGAGAGAGTAAATAACATTTTTTCATTCAGCTTATTAGCTAAAAGGCCAAATTAACAGTTTGAGGAAATAAATGTACATCACTTGTCTTTCCCCCCTCCCGTAAGACACATTTTGCCTTCAGTTTTGCTTCCCTACTTTCTGTATCAAAAGTGTTATTTTAAATTGTAAAGAGTTGTATCTTATTACAGCCTCAGACATCTTCAGTTGGGTCATAGGACCCCTTGGTACAAGCAGTCTGTGCTTATACTATTTTTTCCTAAAGACTCTCTATTATTGCCCCTTTGTTGCTAGTAGAACTGCATGTGTCCTGGCACCAGTTTTCTGTGCAGTGTCCGTTATGATGAAACATCAGGACATCATACCTCTGCCAGTTTTGTACTGGATGAATTAATGTCACAGATGTACATTGTAGTCTTTTCAAAGAAATAATTTTGTTCTGGAAGCTGCTTCTCTGAATTATATCAGAATAAGTGGAAAGGACTGATTTAGAGTCTAGTCTTTTTGTGACTCTTAGTAAATGCAGAAGGGTTATATTCAGTTGTGTTTCATCAACATTAGCTACTCCCTTCTGCATCCAGTCTCCTTTCATTATACCATGATATATGAGACACATAAGGATCATAAAGGAATTCTGTGATTTTTTAGTCCTTGAGCTTCCCAGCTGTGAACTACAGATGTTCTAGATTGTTTCAGGTTTCACAAAGTAGCACCCTGCCATTCCTGTGCTGAACTCTGCATAGTTTAAAGAGTGAGCTCACTAATTCAGTTGTATCACTGCTGTTAATAAAAATGAATGGTTTTATAACACATTTTCTTACAATGATTTTGACCAAAGGATTGATTTATTTAGACTCCTTGGGCTAGACATTATATTCAATTTTAGTTCTGTGTAGGAGAACATATTTAAAAAAAAATACTCCTTGAGCTGTCTCTTTTCAAGAATAGGGGAGCAATTAATATAGTAGTTACTAATTTCTATATACCTAGAGTACACCTGGCAAGACTCAGACACAAAACAATCATAATATGCTCAGTATGTCTTACTCCTCTTTTGAAAGTCATTTATGAAAAATCAAACAAAACTAACAATAAGAAAACAGGCCCCAAACAAGCCATAAATAGTCACAATGCAAAGAAGGTTTTTTTAGACATGTCCACCTCAACTCCTAGTAAACATTTTTTTCCCTCTCACATAGCTTTTGCACTTTCTTTTTATTTCACTGCACACCACATACAGAAATATATATGCACAGAGATCTAAGCAAGAGGAAGAAGAATGGTCTGGGCTGGTTTTATGAAATGTATAGCTAGAATAATCATAGATTCATGCTCGAGTTTGTTTCCAGAATCAAACAAGCTGCAATACCTGCAACAGAATCCTCTGCAACCTGCAAGAAACATGAGAGGAAAGGACAAATCTGTGAGCAAAGTAATATCGAGATCTTCCAGGTTCCAGAGGTCCAAAACCATATTTTGAAACACACAGAATTGTGCTGTCACTCTCTGAACATTTCTTTACACAAGGAAATGCACAGGAAAAATATACTAAATTAGTTATACCTCTTGACTAGGGTTAAACTCTGTCACGGTTTCAAAGAATTATACTTATTAGTGCAATTATTGCACTAATTATATCATATTGTCAAAGGATTTGACTGTTATAAGATCATATTTAAAGGAAGATAAAAAACTTTGGATAATTACAAAGAGAAAAACAGTTTTAGAAATCAAATATAAATTTACATATCTGAGAGACATTTTCAAACACTTTATATATTTTATAGTCAAAGAGAGTGAAAAAAAGTGTTTTTGTTACTAAATTTTCTATGGCACCCTGATCTTTCCCCTAAAAAAAAATGAGTAAAACATTTTCAAAGTCTTTCCTTATACACTTATTTTCAGAAATGCTGTCTTGTTATTATATATCTTTCCATGACTCTATCTAAGGTAGAGAGGAAGAAGTTGTCATGTCCACAGCTTCTGTCTGCAAAGATTATACACATTAGACTTTGACTCACATATAGAAAGAACTAATCTGGGACAGCTGAACCCATTTGCATTCCTGCTGTCTGTCTTTCTTTCTCCTGCCAGGCACATTAATGTAAAGTATATTAAAGTTAGTGTTGGTTTATGTTAGCATAGCAGTCTGTAAACTACGATGTTTCATCTACATCCATATCTCTCACATCCTGCTCAGACTTCCTGCTGCAGAAGTGTAAATTTATGATATGGAGAACTGTGGAGTGGGATGGAGAACTGGGGATGGTCGCCACTGTAGCTAGACAAAATCTAGCCAATACCGTAAATGAGACAGCATTTGTAGCTAGAACAGAACATCTAAACTCCATTGTAATTGGCATGTTCTGTTTTGAAAACACAATTGATGTCTGGTTTTGGAAAACACAGTTATGTCTGATTTTTTTCCTTGGACATAACAGGGATTGCTATATTCAGCAATATTGCAGTGCATGAGTTGTTTTATATTCTTGAAGTTCAGTGCGTACAAGTTTATCTAGAGCCACTGACTATGCCATGTTCATGCCATGTTTTTCTTTTTCTTTTGTAAATGCTTGAATTTCATTTGAGTTCCCTTCCAGGCACCCAGTAGGTGCTTAGGAAAAAACTAGGAAAAAGAAACCTAGGAAAAAAAACTAGGAAAAGCAAAACTTCATAGATTGTTACTAGAAACTCATTAAAAATGAAATAAGAATGATGAGTGAGTAACCACTAATAAAACGAAAACAAATCAGTGTAAAGAGAATGGTGCATGATACTTGCCAAAACTAATGTGTCACTATTTTTTTTGAGTGAGAAAACAATATAGAGATCTGGAGATACAAGCATATTTTAAGGAAATTAATATGAAAACAAAAGGAACTTTTTTTTTTTTTTTGTCAAATCTAAAGTAAAATCTAAAGAAAACATGTTCTATGAGTGACACATATCTCTACTGACAGCATTAGAAAATATAGGCACATATGTCAAATACTGATCTGTTACTTCTAGGAGGTACTGATCTGTTCTTCTAGTATTGAAGTACCCCACTATAAGACTGTTAGAATACAAGTGACATCTGTATGTCATGGTAAATTAATAATTATTAGTAGGAAGGACAAATTTCAATTCTTATGTTAGTAATGATAGTGTTTGTATATGAGCTTTGAACAGCATAAATACGAGTAATTAAAACAAAAGAGGAGATGTTTTGTTAAATCTTCTGACAAGATTCTCATCTCTGTATAGATTGTCACATTGATAAATATATTTATTTCAAAGTTATGTGACAAAGTTGACATGTATGAAGTTGATTGGTATGACACAGAAGATATAGTCTGAACACATACAGATCCTCTTCAGATCAGGTTTATGTTTAGTCCCTGATAGTGTAGGTTAGCCCCACTCTGAATACTTCATTTCAAACTTTAATGCAATATGAAAGCACTAAATGGATTTTATAGAGTAAGTCCTCGATCATATATCCTGCTGAAGAGAGTTAGCATGTCTGCTGAAGGGATTTCTTGCTCCAGTCAGCCTGCAATAGCACATCTCCATGCCTCATAAGATACTAGTTTTCACTCAGATCTGCAAGGCAACTGCTTGAATGGATATCCTTTGACCTATTTCAGTCAGAAATTGCCAATTCAGTCTAACAAGCCCAGTTTTGCTAACACTATTCATTTTGACAGAAACAAACAAGGGAGCATTTGCAGATCAGCCTAGCAGATAGATTGGAGGGGACAAAAACCTCCCAATGGACACAGTGACAAGCAGCTGGCATGGTGAAAGCTTTCAATGACACAGAAGCAGCAGGAAGAGGATGTGTGATCAAGCCCCAAGTGTAAGAAAGATAATGTTACAAACCAGACAAAACAAAACTTGCTGCATCCTTCCTGGGAAAGAGACTACCTTCATCCACTGTCAGGTAAAAGATAACTATGCAAAAGTGAAGTTGCCTAGTATGAGATGGGAATTTAGGATTTTAGTTAAGTAACAAGTAACAACAGATTTATGTCTTGAAAGCTAGAAGACATCATAAATGTCATTGAGCCTGAATTCCTGTAGACAATATATCTTTTACCAGTCAGTAATTGAGGGAAACAACACTGCAAAATTCAAATAGCATTTGAAAAGTGGACTTGCATACTGTTGAAAATGCTCTCTTGATTTTATTAGGAGTCTGGGACACACACAAATGAGAAAGTTGCTGTTCTAATTGTCTCTTTTTAATACAGATTTACTATAGCAAGGTTAGATGTGTTCTGAATTTACATTTTCTTAAAAAGCAACAACAACAACAAAAACACCATGTTTCTGCAGAAAGTCATGCAAGTATTTGCACTGTTCATACATAAAAAGGAGTTTTCAACGGCACTGTTGATCTTTCATCATTGAAATACAGAGGTTAAACCTGAATATTAACCTGCTTAATTGTGCATATTTTAGCTCTTATACCACATAGGATACTGTATGCAAAGTATCCTGCTGTTCAAAGACCTCCATAACACTATGTACAATAAGGAAGGTTAATGACTCTAGAATTTCCTGGCACTTGCCAGACTAAAACAGACCTTTAAAGTAGTGTTCATGCAGGTTTTGTTGCGTGAAAGATAATGTTGTGGGAATTAGTCCTGAGCAAAAGAATTAACATTTCTCAGCCTTGTGGAAGTGCCAGGAAAGTGGGATGGTGGCAAAAATAGGCAGGGTATTGCTTTCTGCAGAAAGCCCACAAGCATTGGCATGCTGACCTCTCCTGGTGTTGAACACTGAGGCCCTGATTCTCACTGTGGAATAAACCCCTGGATCTGAACAACTGTGCTGGAAAATTTCAGTTGTTCCACTTCACTTGGTCACAGCTTGACTGTTCAAAGCAGCACAGAAAATAAGCGTCCAACCATCAGCTTCAAGCTTTTGATAAAGACTGTTTTTTTTTTTTGTTTGTTTTGTTTTTTTTTTTTTTTTTGGCATCCAATGTAAATCTGACTTTAGCAAAACAAATTTAACAAGTGGAAAAGTGTGGAATAGCCTAGCCACTGTTTTCAGTTCCTGAAGTTAGTGTAGAGGCCTAGACGTATGCAAGCTGTTCCATCTGAAGCATATGGCTTGGTGTGCTGCTTTTACATATCCAGCATATTTTGCATTTTTTACAACATGACATATGGGTTGCATTTCAGATTTTTGAAGTCTTGTAGTTCTAAGGAAATCTCTGCCTCTCCTGTGACACCCAGATGGGGGATGGGAGCCTGGGTAAGCCAGACAAATCAGAAAGTCTTATGGCATCTTGGAAAAAAAAAAAAAAAAAAAAAGAAAAAAGAAAAAAAGACTGTTGTACCACCATTAAGTAATTAACAGGCACTGTCCTGGACTATTCATGTAACCAAAGGCTGAATGTCAAACCTTGTCATGTGGTTTGCCCCTGCAAGTATTGTTTATCCTTTTCTTTTCTCCATATAAATGGTGCCTCATAGCTAAACTGAAATGGTCTCCAGGTGACTGAAAAGCAGCTCTCTTTTTTTACAGCTAACACAAATAACCTGAGTCTGAGCTCATAAATATTGCCAGCTACTGCTGTGACAGCAGATATCTAAGCCAGTCTGCCTTCCCATGGGTTTTCACAATGTTCCCAGAATAATACTGATCTTTACAGCCTGTACACTATGAATCTAAATAAAAAGGGAAGAAAAATAATGAATTCAAAAAATGCTGATGTTATTCTAATGAAACCACATACAAAACCATAATGGATCACTTTTGGCATTGCCATAACTTTATGCAAAATGTTGTGGTAACCAAGCTTTACTGCAGCCTGACTCCTCTCTGCATGGTAAATGTAAAATGCTTGGGTTTCAATGTTTAATCAAATAATTTCCCCTTCTCTAAAACTAGAATTCAACACATAAAAACCAATTGGATATCATCATAGTCAAATCAAACATCTCAAAGGAACTTTTGTAAGGCAGCTTGAAAGATTTGCAGATGGTTCAGACTAAGAAGGTGAAAATCCCTTTCGCAGCTGAGTTAACATGTTTTGGTATGAAGGACAATGTCCATTTGAAATCAGCCAAATTGAAGTCAGCTCTGAGAAGCATGAATGGAACTAGTGGGACATTTCTGCTTCTGCCTGGAAAAACTAATTTTAAATACGATAAAAGAATATTATCAAATTAGTATATAGATTTATATGAAAAACTTTGAGCTCCAGTGAAGATCAGTAGCACATACATGTATTTCAAGGTTTAAGTGAGGGTCATTTTGTAACTTTGTTGTAAAGATCTTTTTCTGTATCTCAGTATTAGCTTCCATGGTCAAGAAGATTTGATTAGCTGCACAATGGAAAACAGCTGAGAAATTAGTGCCAAAATTTTATATATCATTATATTACATGAAAAAAATGTGCTTTTCATCTTTTTAATCAGCTTATTTCACAATAAGTACCACAGAGAACTTGAACCCATTTCCAGGCTTTGACTGATCAAAGGAAGGCTATTTAACCATTCTGTTAAACCAATTGAGGGTTCAAAGTGCCTAGTAGTAAAGACTTGTACTAGAGTTATGCTAGTGTCATGCTTGAAAGGTACATCTGTTACTGTGTTACATTATGGTAAAAGGTATATACTGCCCATCTGCAAGTCTGTATATATAAACATAACAGGGTTGACCCCCAAGCACTATCACTTATAATAACATGCTCCTTTAAAAGTTAGGCCAGATTTTAGAATACTGAAGAACTCAAAGACTGTGATGGACAAGGTAAGGAGTTATATCTGTTCTCCCTCTCCAAGGGCATGTGTTCAGTGTTACTTTACCTGCATGGTCCTGCTTCTCATTCTCAGCACTCATTCTATGGACTCATAGTGCAAGAAAATATGTTATCCCTGAACATCATAAAGACATGTAGTGCCATGAAAGGAGGAATTCAATAATTTTTACTTTTACAGTACAGTAGCCTGCAGCATAAAAACCCCTCAGGAATCCTTACAGACTGAATCCTTACAGCAAAACCTAACACCTATTCTGCTTCAGCACATCACATGATAGTATGAGAAAGTGTAAAGGAATTATACAAAAAACTGAAAAATAAAGCTGTAGCATTATAAAAAGATCCATTGAATCTTCCGTTACTTTTAAGCTTTACCACTCCTTTGAAAGGTTGCCCTTCCAGCAACAGAAATCCCCAGAGCTTTGGCTGAGATTTTACTCAAGAACAGACTTGATATTTCTTATCAACAATTGTGAAATTGTGAAAATTTGACTTTTTTCAGATATAAAAACTAGAGAAGTGATAATGTGTTATAGGCTGTGTGTCAGAGCCATCAAGATGTTGGAGAGGCCAAAACCTGTCAGATATATCAGGTCACCCCTGCCCTCTTTCTTATTAATGATTCCTAAGACTCTGTTTAGGGCCATTTTCAAAGACAAATTCTGGGATAGATTTACTACTAGATTATTATGGAAATATTGTTAAATGTATTGAAGTATGAAACATTCATATTATATCATAGATTTAAATGTAAGCACAAGAAAGATGTTGATCTATTAGAACTGGTCTGAGGACAGGGGAGAGGGCATACAAGATTGATCAGAGGGCTGGATCACCTTTCCTATGAAGAAAGGTTGAGAGAACTGGGACTGTTCAGCCTGGAGAAGGCTCAAGAGGGACCATATGTCAGCTTTTCGATACTTAAAGTGGACTTATAAAAAAGATGGAGAACAACTTTTTGCTCATTCAGATAATGACAGGACAAGGGAGATTGGTTTTAAAATAAAAGAAGGGAGATTTAGATTAGAGGTTAGGAGAAAATTCTCTCAGAGGGTGGTGAAACCCTGGAACAGGTTACCCCAAGAAGTCCCATCCCTGAGGATGTTCCAGATGAGGTTGGACAAGGCCCTGGGCAACCTGATCTAGTGGGTGGCATTGCTGCCCATGGCAGGAGGGTTGGAACTAGATGATCTTTAAGGTCCCTTCCAACTCAAATCATTTTATGATTCTATGATTTTTCACACAGAATCACAGAATCACACAGAATCACAGAATCACAGAATTTTCTAGGTTGGAAGAGACCTCAAGATCATCGAGTCCAACCTCTGACCTAACGCTAACAGTCCCCACTAAACCATTTCCCTAAGCTCTACATCTAAACGTCTTTTGAAGACCTCCAGGGATGGTGACTCCACCACTTCCCTGGGCAGCCTGTTCCAGTGCCTCACAACCCTTTCAGTGAAGAAGTTCTTCCTAACATCTAACCTAAAACTCCCCTGGCTCAATTTAAGCCCATTCCCCCTCGTCCTGTCACCAGGCACGTGGGAGAACAGGCCAACCCCCACCTCGCTACAGCCTCCCTTGAGGTACCTATAAAGAGCGATAAGGTCGCCCCTGAGCCTCCTCTTCTCCAGGCTGAACAAGCCCAGCTCCCTCAGCTGCTCCTCGTAGGACTTGTTCTCCAGGCCCCTCACCAGCTTTGTCGCCCTTCTCTGCACCCTCTCAAGCACCTCCATGTCCTTCTTGTAGCGAGGGGCCCAAAACTGAACACAGTACTCGAGGTGCAGCCTCACCAGAGCTGAGTACAGGGGGACGATCACCTCCCTAGCCCTGCTGGTCACACTGTTCCTGATACAAGCCAGGATGCCGTTGGCCTTCTTGGCCACCTGAGCACACTGCTGGCTCATATTCAGCCGACTATCCACCATCACTCCCAGATCCTTCTCTGCCTGGCAGCTCTCCAACCATTCCTCTCCCAGCCTGTAGCTCTGCTTGGGGTTATTGCGCCCCAGGTGCAGGACCCGGCACTTGGCCTTGTTAAACTTCATGCAGTTGACCTCAGCCCATCGGTGCAGCCTATCCAGATCCTCCTGCAGAGCTTTCCTACCCTCAAGCAGATCGACACACACACCTAACTTGGTGTCATCTGTGAACTTACTGAGGGTGCACTCGATGCCCTCGTCCAGATCATCGATGAAGATATTAAAGAGGACCGGCCCCAGCACCGAGCCCTGGGGGACGCCACTAGTGACTGGCCTCCAACTGGACTTGGCTCCATTCACCACGACTCTTTGGGCCCGGCTATCCAGCCAGTTTCTAACCCAACGAAGCGTGCGCCAGTCCAAGCCAAGAGCAGCCAGTTTCTTGAGGAGAATGCTGTGGGAGACGGTGTCAAAAGCCTTGCTGAAGTCAAGGTAAACCACATCCACAGCCTTTCCCTCATCCACCCAGCGCGTCACTTTGTCATAGAAGGAGATCAGGTTCGTCAGGCATGACCTGCCTTTCATAAAGCCATGCTGACTGGGCCTGATCGCCTGCTTCCCCTGCAAGTGCTGCATGATGACTCTCAGGAGGATCTGCTCCATGAGCTTTCCTGGCACTGAGGTCAAACTGACAGGCCTGTAGTTTCCCGGGTCTGCCCTCCGGCCCTTCTTGCAGATGGGCATCACGTTTGCTAGCCGCCAGTCGATTGGGACCTCCCCCGATAGCCAGGACTGCTGATAAATGATGGACAGTGGCTTGGCCAGCTCCTCTGCCAGTTCCCTCAGTACCCTTGGGTGGATCCCATCCGGCCCCATCGACTTGTGCACATCTAAGTGCCGTAGCAGGTCACCAACCAGTTCTTCATGGATAATGAGGGCCACATCCTGCTCCCCATCCCCTTCCACCAGCTCAGGGTACTGAGTATCCAGAGAACATCCGGTATTGCCGCTAAAGACTGAGGCAAAGAAGGCATTGAGCACCTCCGCCTTTTCCTCATCTCTTGTAACTAAGTTTCCCCCCGCATCCAGTAAAGGATGGAGATTCTCCTTAGTCCTCCTTTTTGTGTTGATGTATTTATAGAAACGTTTTTTGTTATCTTTAATGGCAGTAGCCAGATTGAGCTCCAGATGAGCTTTGCCCTTCCTAATTTTGTCCCTGCACAGCCTCGCTACTTCTTTAAAGTCCTCCTTAGTGGCCTGCCAACTTTTCCAAAGCTTATAAACCCTCTTTTTCCTCCTAAGATCAAGCCACAATTCTCTGTTGAGCCAGGCCGGTCTTCTTCCCCGCCAGCTCGTCTTTGGGCACGTGGGGACAGACCGTTCCTGCGCCATTAAGACTTCCCTCTTGAAAAGCGCCCAGCCTTCCTGGACCCCTCTGCCCTTCAGAACTGCCTCCCAAGGGACTCCACCAACTAGTGTCCTGAGCAGCTCAAGGTTACTCACTTGTGACTCAGAAGGAAATGAGATCTGTATTTCTATTAGAATGTTCCCTACAAAGAGGAAAATGTGGAGGAGTTTTGGAGACGAGCTCTGGACTTTCAAGGATACCTGAGAAAGGTAGAGAAAAATTATTGAAATAAGTTTAAGTTAATGAAAATACTAGTTCTAATGAAAATACTAGTTCATGCATCATTATAATAACCTATCCCTCCTACACTGTAATATCTAATAACAGTAATCTACAGATTTGAAAATTTATACAAGAGCTGCACTAAGCATCTCACATAGTCAAGCTTGAGTATGGCAGATGATTCCTATATCTCCTAATCCATAAAGTTCTTTTTGTTCTTTCTGCTGTTATAGTTCAGCATGTCAACTATGGGATGAGACTTAGAACTATGAAATAGAGTTGGATAATTTACTTCCAGTGAAGATATACAAAATTTGAGGGAAAATTGCATTTTAAGTTGGGCTATAACTCTTAGTGAACCCAAGCTAAACTCAGCCAATGTTGGCCAGAAAACAAACAAAAAATGTGCAGACTTTTCTAAAATCAAAGTTTTCATGTCTACCAACATAGGATACTAAAATTTATTTTGACCTTTTCATATATGTCCAACTTTCGATTTTTAAATAACAGGTTCCTCAACAGAATGCAGGTAGCTAGAAGAAAGGAAAAGGAAAAGAAGAATTTCATTTTTCAAGTTAAGTGCTGTGTAACTTGGCACAGGAAGGCAGCACGAACAACTACAGACCCACGACTAAAATGCAGAGAGTAAATTTTGTTTTGTTACCTTGCCAACCAGGGGATCCCTGAGGAAACACCCAGACAGAGGCACACAAATGGGGACATGGGCACCACTAAGTTCAGTCCATGCTAGAAGATCACTGACCTGCTCTTTACACCTATTTATCAAAGATTTATGCAGGCATAGTTTTTATCACTGCTCTGTGATTCTCACTGGGCTTTTTGATCTTCTCTGTACCAAAGCCAGGAGCTCAAGTACGTCCAATAGGGCACCTCCAAGTCTACCAAACACCTATGTTACCTATACACAGACGTGCTACTTGCCAAACACAGAGGATAAACAGTAGTAGGTATAATTTATGTTTCCCTACATTACTATTCTCCAGATTTTATGCATTACGAGATGCAAGGTCACTTGATCATATTTATAATCCTTCTCACCAATCTTCTGCTTTTAACCCATTCCTCCCAACAAATGCACATTAAGTAGATACTAAGTTTGTCACTTTATCTTAATTTGTTGAACTTTCCAAATCCTTATCCCAAAATTTCTGTTTCTGTGTAACATTAATAGATTTTAATATTTCCATTTTTTTTTGCTCCAGCCAGCCACCTCAAGACTCTTACTGCAATGTGTGATTTCCCATTTTGACATTTCTTCTGTGTGTTTCTCTGGGACAATCACTTTCCTTACACAGAGTCACTGTGGTATTTAGAAAAAGAAACAATACTACATGCCTATTTCACAGTGTTAAGTTTTAAACAAGGTTTTCAAACCAGTCTGTGTTTCCTCAGGGTTTTTCATTGAAGGATAATAAAGAATTATTTTGTCAGTGGAACAGATAGTTTTTCTGCAAGATGTATTCACTCATTGACAAGATAAAACAGTGGTAACTAGTGGTTGGGTTGCAAAAGCAATCAATTGCTGTGTGAGTTCTGAGGTCAGCCTCTGCCAGACTCAGCCTCAATGTTTTTGTTGACTTCTAAAGATTAGACAAGTGTTATTTAAGCCATAGGAAAAGATTGACAAAAACTGTATCTTGCAAGCCAAGAGGCAGAAAAACAAAAATTAATTGTGGGACAGGTGTTTTTTGTTACAGAAGGGCTGACATTTTAATTGTTATGAATGTAAGTAATTTCACTTCAGTGAGAACTCAATGAATATGGACATCAGTCATTTTTTGTTGAAGCCATCTGGTGCAGACATAAAATAATGCTAGAAATAATGAAGAGGGTAAGAAAATGTCATTTTTTTCTGTTAATCTTTAGATATTAATTTAAATTTAAGCCCAATTAATTTGCAGTTAGAATAGATGTAGGTGTTAATGCTTATGAGTAATATACACTACTGTCTCTGTCTCTTTTTTGCTGAACCCTAAAATTCAGGAGCAGCTATTCATAACTGCTGAAAACCACATATTTTACTAACATCAGTGCTATCTCCTGTTTGCCTTTTAGAAGCTGGAGTCAAGAAGAATATGTTAAAGTTTCTAAGTGTATAAAAAAAGGCTTACACAGGTAAATACACTACCATTTGTATATCAGAACGAGCTGAAGAAAGTCCTTGGAATTGAAAATGACAAAGAAATTACATATAAGCAGTTTGACAGAGTACAAACGATTATATGAAAAAGAACACTAGAATACTAGAAAATTAATAGTCTCTTCTATACAAATCATTCAGACCTAGTTGTGTCCTCTAAATTATGTGTAAGGAAGGATATTTTCAGGAAATACTGAAACTTTATGAAATTTAGCCCTGTTTATGGGGCTTATTTAAGAGGTTAAGTAAGTTACTTATTACCATAGTAATACTTAGCACAGCTACAGCAGAGTGCTCAGTAGTCTGCTATTGTAACCACCTGGTCTTGACTCCAGGCCTTTCTCTCTCCTGTCCCCGTTAATTTTTAGGACAAAGTAGGACAACATTAACAATAATAGATGAAAGCAATTGCCAGAGAATATCTCTTGGCATAGTGGTTAAGAATCTCTATTCTTGAATCAAGCAGAATAGACATTGAGACACTGGAATGGGCTGTCCGGGGAAGTGGTTGAGTCACCATCCCTGGAGGTCTTTAAAAGACATTTAGATGTTGAACTTAGTGATATGGTTTAGTGGAGGACTTCTTAGTGTTAGGTCAGAGGTTGGACTTGATGATCTAGAGGTCTCTTCCAACCTATACAATACTGTGATTCTGTGATTCTGAGAATGTAAATTTAAACCTTGATTGCTTTCATATCAAAGGTTACTGTCATAACCATTGCTTCTGTTCTTTACCTAAAAAAAATACCAGACCTAAAAATCCTATTATTTCCCTCCATGAACAACCCCAGAAGCAGAGCATCTGTCTCAGACTTTGCTTCCTTGTTCTTTGGCAATTTCTTGCCACTCTGTACTACCCATGGTTGGCAGCTGGGCACTGAAAGCATGGGATAGCTGTTTTCAATTCCTCCTCTTGGCACTGTAGTCTACATCTGTGCTCATAAATTAAACATTCCCAGGACCATTCTTGGCATGGAGGCCAGCTGGAATGGAGCATTCCACGTACATACTATTGCACTCCCCTTCCAACTATGGTGACATCATCCAAACTGTCCAATAGGAGCAGTCCTTGGCCTGTTGTAGCTCCCAACTGTGCATGACAATTGTCTGGGAGAGTCATATTGGACCCAAAGCCAGAACTGCACTAGAGACTTTTTAACAGTGTGGATGATTATGTTCCAATGGTTGGTAATGTTCCCTGCATGACTCTAATGTAGATACAGCTACAACATTCTTCATCAGAAAGAAACAGCAGTTGCAAGGAGCATCTTCTTAGCCCTATGCAAATATGCTTAGATTTTCTACAGTCCAGTACAGATTACACTCTATATATGGCATTCCCAATATCTGTTGAGTTTTTATCAAGTTGTTCATGGAAGAAGTTTCTATTAAAACAAGTCTGGTAAAGAGAAAAGCTATTGAAAACAAGGTCCTATTAGTGTATGCAAACTGGTATTCCATTAGTGGGCATCCTACAATTGTATATTTGCATATATTGAGCATCACTTTCCTTAAAGACTCAATTTTCAAGTCTACCAGCAAAATGTACACTTGTATTTTTGTAACTGCAACTTATATTACAAATGTATATCTGGATATTTGTGACTCTGATGAATTTATTGTTAGTGAAAATTACATACTTGAGACTTAGAGGTACTAAATGTTTGTGCATTTCATTCCCCTCAAGACTGAGAGTTTCTAATGTGTTTCATTAGTTTCAGTTAGTTGTGCAATTTCACAGCTTGTGCACAAAAATGGAAAATATTAATTAGCAATTTCCTTGTTTGTTTGAGTAAAAGCATTACAGACTACTTGAAATCTGCTGCCAGGTTTTTCTGTATTTATTCTACTGTTCAGAGGAAAATTACTAATAGTGTTAGAAAGTATTGAAAAGATTAAATATAGATATATAGCCTTGGGGAGTGTAAATTCACATGTTTTTAATTGATTATGATATCTGGGGAAACACTCTTCGAAGAATAATAATTTTAGAGCAGCATATTTTGACAAGCACATGTGCCAATTTAAAAATCTGTGATCAACTTAAAATAAGTTTTAAAGACAACAAAGAACTGTTTCTAACAGTATAAGGAACTAACACTGTCTTAAAAACATGTTTTTTCTAGAATTGATTCACACAGCATATAGAAATTCCCTAAACCTTTCAACCTTTTTATACAATTCTGAGGGGCAAATTTTAATCTCAGTTACACTGGTGTGAATTGAATAATGCCTTTGAAGATAGCAGAGTTACCCCTAATATATACAAGCATAAATGAGAGCAGAATTGAGCATATAAAGTCCTGGTCTGAAAGAAAAAAAATACAAAACAAAACACAACAACAATTGGCTTCAAACTGGGAGCACTAAAGAACTGCTTGCTAGGCAGGCTAATCAATGGCACCTCAAGCACTGAGTGGAATTTTTAAATGCTCATTAATATTAGGTAGCTTTTTCATTCTCTCTCCCTTTTGTATTTAGGAAGTTTATTCTCTAATTGGCACAAGTGGATTTCCATCCATTTTTGCATGATTACATTAATCTAGGTTACAGCACATAGAGAGGGAATAGTACAAATGAGCCAACTGATGCTTGGCAAAGCTGCTAATTTATTTTGCTCTTCTTTCATAAAACAGACAAAAGAATTTCCTAGAATATATTCATTAACACACAGGAGCAGAAGTAATTTTTCATTTCTGAAGACATAAGGTCTTAAAAATAGGTGATGTATTACATCTATGATAATATCAGGAACTTTTGTTCTGGAGCTGGATATCTATGATCTTGCAAATGCTATTTTGCCATTTCATTTTAAGTCTCCCTTCCATCCCCTTTGTTGACTTGTGCAAGTACTAGCTGACCTTTCCTTGCCTTGTACCTTTCCTTGACCTTTCCTGTACTTGGGAAAAAGGAGGCTAACCTTTCAATTTCAGATTTCTTGTCTTAATAACTGACAATGTGTTGAATTCTGTTCACAGTAAAATAAATAAATAAATAAATAAACAAATAAAAGCAAAGTCAGTACCAATGTTGTCTCCTGAAGAACTGAAGTATACATACAAAAATGTCCAAGAAATTAATTTATCCCTCTGTCTTGGATCTTGAAAGCTGAATACTTGAAATTTGTTTGTTTATTTGGGGGGGAGGAGGTGGGAGGTTGATCGCATTGTTGCAAAAGCCAATCCTAATGTCTAGCAGCATCAAAAAAGAAATCTGATGCCCTTAGCAGTCTTTCACCTGAACACTTGTTTACTTTGCCTTATCTCTAGAGCTCTCCTAATGTATAAATTATTATTATTCCATAATGATCTTGTCAGTTTTGGACATCTTAATATACTAAGCACAGAGCTAAGCACTAAACATGTATACAATTGGCATACTTTGTAATAAACAGATGTGACCTTGTTCTGCTAGTTTGTTGCATGTCATTTCCTAACCAGCATCTGAATGTACAGCAGTGGTTTGAGAATGGCAGGGAATATTATGAGAAACCGGATACTCAGCTTTTGGATTCCAAACTAGATTATGTCTAAATGATTTGGGCCAGTGCAGCATGAGCAAAAGACTGTAAAAAACATTCACCATATTCAAGGTCACGTAGCTGATTACTAGTAGAACTGGAAGTAGTATTCATGCCCATGGACCAGGAGACAACTCAACTACTAGGCTTTAGAGACTTTTTTAACATAAGTAAAACAAAAACTTTACTTCTTACAATTTCCTTAGGAAGCAAATCAAGAGATTTGAGAACACAGCTGAAATGAAAAATCTAATCAGAAATCAAAATGTTTGCAAGTAATTGCTCACTATTCTGATGCAGTCAGTCTTGTCAACTATTCAATTTTATCTGTCTGTGTTTTTTGTCCATTGGGATCACAGACAATTTAGTGAGATAAGTATGCAATAAAAGACATCTTGACCTTGCTCCTCAAAGCTGCATTTTTTAAGAAGCAAGAATGCCTTTTCTGATTAATATATTCTTAAAGTAAATAATACATAAATTACATTCAAGTTACAAAAGAACAATCTCTGTGCTCATTTGAAATTCAGAAAACACACAGATTATGCTTTCAGGTGGCAAAAGCTCCAGGGTTCCCTGGATGTCTTTTGTGTTACACAGCCTTGTAGAGTGCTAAGGGCTGGCAGATGCTTATCAAACATTCATGTAAACACTGCTATCAAAGCTGCGTTTTTTGATACTAGCTCCACACAAGAGGGTCAGCATGAAACACAAGAGAAGGCCGAAGGTAGAAACTTTATGCTACCAGCCTTTGTAATATTAAAGGACTCACTGTCCTTTTCAGTAAACAATAAGAGTGTCAGGGGAAAAGAAAAGAAAAGAAAACAAACAAACAAAAAAACATAAATTAAAGATTAAGGGTGGAGTTCTTGAAAGTATTTACACTTTATTTTTTTTTTTTCAAAACAAGTCTGATTAAAACACAATTTCTCTCAAGCTACTTACATATTTTGTTTTCAAAATATCGTAAGAAGTGTTTAAATAAATAAATAAATAAATAAAACAAAAAAACTCTTTGCACTCCAGTACCTGACTGTAGGCATTTGAGGCATTTGGATCAGACTTAATATTACTTCATGAATTTTTATTGACAACAATTCCTATTTTTGTTTGTTTGTATGTCAAAAGGTAGGACATGAAGCTTAAAGAGAGGGATAATTCTTAAGGCACTGAAACTACTTTCAAAGTTCATTTAAGTACTTTAGTGTTAGAAACCACGTGCCTGGTGACAGGACGAGGGGGAATGGGCTTAAGTTGAGCCGGGGGAGTTTTAGGTTAGATGTTAGGAAGAACTTCTTCACTGAAAGGGTTGTGAGGCATTGGAACAGGCTGCCCAGGGAAGTGGTGGAGTCACCATCCCTGGAAGTCTTCAAAAGACGTTTAGATGTAGAGCTTAGGGATATGGTTTAGTGGGGACTGCTAGCGTTAGGTCAGAGGTTGGACTCGATGATCTTGAGGTCTCTTCCAACCTAGAAATTCTGTGATTCTGTGTGATTCTGTGAAAGAAGAAAGGACTCATTCACTGCAGAGGTAAGCACTGCAATGTTCACTGTTCTTAGCAGAAATGATAGTGCCACTCTAGGCACAATATATCCTGTTAGTAAGATTAAGGAAGAACAACCTCTATTCTCACATGCAAACAGGCTGAGCTGTCTCTTGGTAAATCAGGAATTTGAAAACATCTAGGAGAAATATTTGTCTTGAAACCCACAAGGCCCAGGATCCTATGCATCTTTCTGAGTTAAGTATTTATCAATTCCACACTTTTTATGTGAAACGGGATGATATATGACTGAAAAACTGTCCAGTGCATAGGAATGTCATTCAGAATGTTCTTATGACCTTAAGAGTATTCACATCTATTACTTACTAAATAAATATTTCATTTCTCTGGTTTTAGAGTATCCAAAGATACTCTAAAAAGTAGTAAAAAATCATAGTTAAAATGATTTATATTATATATTTATATTATATATTAAAATGATTTATATTAGAAAATGATTTAGAATGTAGTTAAAATTTTAACTACATTAAAAATGTAGTTAAAATCATTCTGAGTTTAATCAGCATCATATTACTAATTGGATTAGACATTGAGTGAAAGTGAAAATAACCTGAAACAGGCACTTGAACTTTTTCTTTGACGTAAGTGACTTTTGGATAAAGTTGTCATTAATATCTGAGAATGTGTGTAAGCAGAGATGGATGGAGCTCAGAAACAGGCCTTAGGATGGAAATAACAAAAAAAAAAATATACTAACCATCTGAGTTCTTAGTATGTTGTTGTTCTTGTTGTTGTTTTATTCCTGTCTCTCTTTCTCTCTCTCTATCAAATACAGAACAATCACTGCACATTAATTTTATCCTTTTCCTTTCTTTCTTTTCCATAAACTGCACAATCCAACAAAACATCTAAAATTTATGAAGATACATAAAATGTTCAGATCCACTTCTGTTACTCAAACCGATCAGTGTCTGCTGTAGCTATAGTTCTATCAGTACTTACAGAAATGGAAAAGAATTTGTAGTTTTCTACCTATTATTCAGAATGTGGAAAGAAAGCATACGTGATATGATCTGAGGCAAATAAATCGAAGATTAATAACACTTTCAAATTCAATGTTATCCATTTTCATGAAAAATGTAGCTGTGGCAACAAATATGCAGTGAAAAAGCCATGAAAAAGAGACCGTAAAATGAGCCACCTGCTTCAAAAGTATGGTTAGGTTAAGAAAAAAAAATATACTAACCATCTGAGTTCTTAGTATGTTGTTGTTCTTGTTGTTGTTTTATTCCTGTCTCTCTTTCTCTCTCTCTATCAAATACAGAAGTGAGAATGTTGGGGATTATGTTTTAGGTTGTGAACTTCATAAATGAATTGCCTATAATAAACAGTATTGTGCTAGTACCAACACATGAAAAGGACTTCAGAGACAAACAAGTGTACAGTTAGTCTTTTGCTAGTTAGTCTAGTTTAATAGTTACTCTGCCCCATTTAATAATAACATTGAGAATAACTTCTGCTTTTCTAAATGGTGGAAACATTATATGTCACAGGAGAGTGACTCTCAGCAGCAGCAGTGAAGAATACAGCTATAGCTGTGCATTTTTTTCACGTACTACTGTGCATCATATCATACTGTGCATCATACTGTGCATCACATACATTTTTATGTTGTGTCTGGCTGTCTGCCATCCACTGCTACATCTTCTATAGTAATGCAAATCCAGCTTTACAAGTACCTATAATAGTCTTAATCCTTCTCAGTCTGGCAGACCAATTCCAAGAGGAGAAAACAAGTAACCAACCATGCAAATAATACTTTAAATAATTTCCAAACAAGACGTGTCATCTAACTTTATAACTTGTAAGTTTAGTTACTGCACCCATGATGCTTTTAAAGAGGGGAAGGACTTCTGTTTTGAACTCGTAGCTGGACTGACATCTGAATAAAAAATATCTTCTTTTATTATCCATTTTAATGGTACAACAAAATAAAATTAACATATAAAAGTCTTGACCACATTATCTTAATAACATTTAGTTGAAATCATTGTGCACAATGCAGCTACAAACATTTAGATTTTTTTTTAAAGCAAACTTTTATTTTGAAATGTGTTTTAAAGTTATGTTCTTAAATGTATAAGGACAAATGACTAAATGGAAGGATTAGTATTTGCCTGTTGACATTTTTCTGACTGAGCTTTTTTAAAGAAAAACTTTTAAACCAAAAGACTAAAAGATCAGTAGCTCTATGCCCAATAAAATTTTTGAAAGAAAAAAATGTAAAATGTGTACTCATTGTTCAGTTTACCACCATGCTCTTTCCACAAGGTTTATAGTTTCAGAAGGTAGGATAAATGTGTGTGCAGTGAAGGATGAAGGTTATAACACAGAATTGCTGAAATACTGAAAAAACTTTACTTCAGCTCTAAGTAAAATTGGATTAGACACAAAGGAGATCATTATAACCTCAATAAGTGTTAAAATTCCCTACCTGTGGATGTTACATCTATGGGATAGCTATGTATAATTTATACATGTTGCCATAGTGAGTTAACAGTCAAAG